>NC_142928.1:174208668-174331168 GCF_046866305.1 Octopus bimaculoides | reverse complement strand
AAAACTTAGTGCACTTGCACAGCAGAGTTTAAGGTCAATCTGTGCCAAGCGGCTTCACTCTACGTGCTTTAGCTTCGTTACTATGGAAACACTCCGGATACTTATTGATCAGACTTCGTATGTATAATTTTCCAAAATTATTATTATCGTTAAGATTATTTCAGGCATCAAATGTAGGGATAGAGTGATTTTTAATATTCAAGTTAAAGAGAACGGTTCAAACACACCGTTTCAAATCCTTTCATTAATACAACTAGGAGAGAGGGAGGCCGCGAAAAGGTAGAATCGTGAGCACGCCGGACAAAATGCTTAGCGGCATTTAGTCCGTCTTTTCGTTATGATTCCATATCCCGCCGATGTCGACTTTGCCTTTTATACTATCGGGGTCGATAAAATAAGTACCAGTTGATCACCGGGGTCGATGTAACCGACTCATCTTCTCTCCCGAAATTATATTGAAACCAACGTAACTAGGGTAGATAGAAAAAAAGATAGGATAAAGATCCTACCCGACTCGGATTCTATGGCGTGTATATTCCCTCCTGGACAGGACACCGGTCCGTCGTAAGATTACTCATTCTTGCCAGATGAGCGGACTGGAGCAACATACAATGAAGTGTTTTGCTCAAGAACACAACGCGTCGCTCGGTCTAGGAATCAAAACCACAATCTTACTTACATGTGTCTGACACCTTAACCACTAAGTTACGCGCCTCCACGAATATAACTAGGAGAGTGGGATTATTCAATATACATGTTAAAGAGAACAGATCAAACACAGCATCTACGTTTCAAATCCTTTCATTTATAAACTAGGATAAAATGAGCGAGAGAGAGAGAGAGAGAGAGAGAGAGAGAGAGAGAGAGGGCGGGGAAAGAGAGATATCTAGGTTACTGGTAATGATCTTGGTATATTTTAGTTGCAAAAAGAAACTGAAAGGAAGATCAATGACGAAGAGTCAGTGCGAAAGGTGCCATTGACTTCCTGTGGATATAACGAAATTTGCTCCAAATAAAAGCATATAAACAAAAGGATACTGATAAAACATACTAAATTAAAACAGTAAATACTTTTATATCGCCCTCTATATGTTTTTTTAGCATTTTCAATTGACAAAAGAATTGTCATAGGCAGTATGATTTATCAGCTTTAGTTTACTGAAGCTTCTCTCCTCCGTGGTCATAGATGCAGGTATCGTAAGCTTTATTCTCAATGCAATCCACAGATTTGGTATGGTATCTTGTTACTTATTACTGTTAATAAATCTAATGGATTATATCGGAAGATTTACATCTCCAGGAAATAATTCTAAAGCATTGTTCACAATATGCTTGCAGTCATTAATGCATATTAAACATTCCAAAACTCTACACCAACGCTCTCGTTTTCCCCACACATGATTGCCTCTCTTCAATCATTTTATTGTGCTGCAATGACAAGGATGTCTCAAACCTCTTCTTAAAACGCTCCATATGATATACTGAAAATTCATGCGATTGTAAATATTTATGAGTATGCTTCCAATTAGTAATTCCAGATTTTCCCTAAAATAACTTATCTGAGAAACCGAAAACAATAAATTTTATTGGTGCTCTCTGGATAGACAAGCTACCTTCTAGGGAAATTATTTCCGTTGTTAATTTTTTTTATAAATCATTGTCACAGAGAAACGTCTTTTATTTGTATCTTTTTGTAAACTTTGCCACTTATTAATAGAATACACTCCTTTTCATAATGATGAGATCTGTTTCCGCTTTAGATAACTCTCCTAGCTAGTGTACTGGACCATAGTAGTTGACATCTTCTGGAGGCCAGTTTTCAAATTTACTTTTTAAAATACTCAAAATTCCTTCCTTAGACAATATTGCCTAAGTCTGCAATGACAATACAAATGCGTTCGTAAAGTTTTGGTTCATGTAAGTAATTCTTCTAACCTCCGAAATGCAGAGCACCTTTCATTGGTTTTACTTCAAAAACACTGAACGACAAAATTTAGAGAGACGGATTTATCCAAAAAAGTTGCGCTAGCAATTAAATCAACATTATTCATACATGCTCATTATTTCAAAATAATTTTCAAAAAATAAAATCATTTGCTAATTAAATATTTGTTGATGTTCTCTTAATGGCTTTTCGAATTACATTTAACTTTCAAAATCAGGTTTCAAAATTCAACAGCTACACTACCCCTACGTAACTAAGCACTATATATTTTATGAATTGTGCGTTTTATTTCATTTTGTGTTTTATTTTCACATTTTGGAAGCCCTAAACACATGACCTGACACTCCTAGTATGTGGTGTCCTTGGTGACTGTTCAAGTTGCCGGTAACTAAATACTGTATAACCTTTGTCCTGCATGCTGTCTATTCTGCTATCTACCCCCCCCCCCCCCCCAGGAAGAACAGCATTACATAATAATAAAGAGTTGTTATTTCGAGTGATACGCATATTATCAATTTCCAGTCAGCGAATGACGAAGTTACGTTTTGAAGTAAAAAGGACGCAGACACCGGAATGCACAATCACAGAAACATACTTCTGTGTGTGTGTGTGTGTGTGTGTGTGTGTGTGTGTGTGTGTGTGTGTGTGTGTGTGTGTGTGTGTGTGTGTGTGTGTGTGTGCGCGTGCGTGCGTGCGTGCGTGCGTGCGTGTGTGTGTGTGTGCATGTGTGTGTTAGATAAAAACACTAAAATACGGAGGCCTTCAACATCCTTATCAGCTTTGCTGTTGCCAGTGAGAACTTCGTCTGCCCTATTCATTTGATTAATGGTGATCTGTATCAGCAAGACTTGTGTTATTTGGAAAAAGTGTCATAGGATCTAAGGTAACGTAAAATTGCTATGGAGGACTGGAGTTTCCAACGTTTTGGACAGAGACCTTCTCGAAAGTTTTTTTGCGTTCCCCATCAGTTGCAGCCAGACCTTGAAATACAGAAGAAGTAAAACTCTACTGAGTTTCCTTATTGTTTACCCCTGTCATCTAACCCTGAAGAAGGACTCGATGGAAATGTTAGAAATCCCACTCTCCACAGCAATTTTACTTTAATCTTCCCGGCGCTTTATATGAATTTGTATATGAAGGAGTGTGTGTTATGTATATGTGCGAGTATTTACATTAGGGCTTGTTTCTCACCGCTTGACAACTTCTGTTGATTTGTTTACGTCCACGTGAATTAGCGGTTCAAGAAAAGATGCCAATAGAATAATTACCAGAATGGAATATGTACTGGGTCGATTTGATCTACTAAATTCTTCAAGGCAGTCTCAGTATGGCCACACTCCAATAGCTGAATCAAGTAAAACAAAAGATTAAATCATCTGTTATATCTGTTATATCTGTTATATCTGTTTACTGTCTTCCTCGTATCTAAAAGAATTGAGATGAGCGGCATATCGCTGTTTAAAATTTATGGCTGATCGTATATACAGCTGTAGAATTATGTTATCTGTTGAGGATGGTGCATTTATAAATTACATTAGATCAACTACAATGGGTTTGTAGAGAGCAGATGGACCCAGGACGGCAGTATATATGTATGTATATATGCATGTAAGTATATACGCATGCGTATATATACATATATACATATATATATATATATATATATATATATATACATGTATATATATATATATATATATATATATATATATATATATATATATATATATATATACATATATACATACACATATATTCATACATACATACATACATATACACACACATATATATATGTGTGTGTGTGTGTGTATTTGAGTGGGTGTGTGTGTTTGTGTTTGTCACCCCCGCCGTCACTTGACAACTTATGCTTGTGTGTTTATGTCCCTGTAACCTAGCGGTTCGGCAAATGAAACCGACATAATAAGTACTAAGAATAAGTCCTGGATTCGATTTCTACGACTAACACCTTTTAAGGCGGTGCTCCAGCATAGGCGCAGTCAAATGACTGAAACAAGTAAAAGGATAAAAGAATATATATATATATATATATATATATATATATATATATATATATATATATATATATATATATATATATATATATATATATATACAGGTATATATGCGTGTGTATTTATATGTATATATGTATATATACGTATATTATGTTTACATATATATGTATGCTTATGTATATATACGTATATATTTATATATATGTATATATATGTATATATATATATATGTATGTATATATATATATATGCATATATGCATATGTTGTCTATATATATGTATATGTACATGCAAATGTGTGTGTGTGTGTGTGTGTGTGTGTGTGTGTGTATAACAGATTGGGCTTCAAGGTCCATATTTGTTCAACATTCTATTAAACAACCTCAGAGATTTGCGAGGTGTGGTGTGACGCTCTTCAAAGAAAGTCTGGTCGGATTTTTATCTGAAATACCAGATGAATCCACATCGCTGCAGGAGGCACAAAGAGCAGTTCTCTTACCGAAAAAATGCCCAAACACACTGAAAGTTTCTATAAAACTTGTTTTAAACATCGAATGGTTATGGGTCCACCAGAATAAAGCAGTAATCAAAGGGGTCCATAGATAAAAGATGGTTGAAAGCTCCTGTTCTAGATATACAAGAAGGTGATCAACCCATTTTGTATACTTAGGAAAAGACTGTCCAAAGTGTCTTTCCATCCTTAAGACGCTAAATGGTGATTTCAGAGCGATATTTCACTGTTACTTATTATGAATGATCGTGTAGAGAAGCTATCGTTGGCTCGTGTATTTAAGGTTGAAATTATAAGAATCATAGAAGACACTAGGGAAGAGGAGAAGAGGGAAAAAGAGGGAAAGAAAAGAGAGGGAAAGAGGAAGTGAGAAGAAGGTATTAAATCTCAGTTTTATCAAACAAAAACCTGCAGGTAAAATGTCGGTCTTAATCTGAAAGTGCATAAGATAACAGGAGATATCTAGATATTTGAAATGCTCACATTAGGTAGCTTAATTAAATAAACCTTAGGCTTATAGAGTCACAACAAAAGATTCTTATCAATTTAAATTATAAGCAGTAATTAACATGAGAAAAGATTTTAGCGATTATCGCAATGAGGATTTGCTAATCTTGGTTATTCTTTGCATTTGTTTGTTTGTGTGTGGTTGTGTGTATACGCGCGTGCATATTCACACACATACCACACATATGTATGTGTATGAATACATACATGCACATGCACATTCATACATACACAAATATGTGTGTGTGTGTGTGTGTGTGTGTGTGTGTGTGTGTGTGTGTGTGTGTGTGTGTGTGTGCACGCGCGCGCAAGTTTTCTAGATACACATACGTCTATACGATCAGAACTACTCGAAAGTAATGAACAACAATAACGACCACCACAGCAACAACAACATCAATTACTACTACTACTACTACTACTACTAATGATGATGATGATGATAGTAATAATAATAATAATAATAATAATAATAATAATAATAATAATACGATTATTAGCCAACGACAGAGCGCCTATGCGGACCGCTTGGCCTACTACACACAGCAGGCAAATTTCCCTCAAATTTCCATATTAAGAAAGAAAACTGGGCGTATAGTTCTAGATATATCTTTTATCTGTTATCTCTTACCGGTTTCAGCCAGAGAGTGAAGCCATGCTGGAACACCTTTCAGTGTGTTTGGGCATCTTTTCGGTAAGAGAACTGCTCTTTGTGCCTCCTGCAGCAATGTGGGTTCATCTGGTATTTCAGATAAAAATCCGACCAGACTTTCTTTGAAGAGCGTCAAACCACACCTCGCAAATCTCTGAGGTTTTTTAATAGAATGTTGAACAAATATGAACCTTGAAACCCAATCTGTTACACACACACACACACACACACACACACACACACACACATTTGCATATACATACACATATATATAGACAACATATACATATATGCATATATATAAACAACTGAATACTTGTCAGTGATTGGTTGAAATTATCGAAATAAAACAATTTTTTACATGAAATAAATTCGAATACAAAAATATTTTTCTGTTCTATAACACAAAATAGACAAGTATACGAAGTTTGAAAGTCTTTCGGTACCAAAAACACTACGTAAAACATTAATGAAAAATGTGGCCCCCGTTTTAAAAAAGATCTTATATATACATATAAAACAAATAACAAATGAGTATATGCATATATACGTACAGGTATGTGCATACCTACGTCTACCTGTATATATAGGTGCATATCTGGGTACATGACATTGCAAACAAAACGTAGACAAAAAAATAATAATAACCAGAGTACAGAAAACACACAGACCACATAGAGAACATTTTCCTTCATATATACATAAGCATACATACATACATATATATATATATATAAGCATACACACACACACACACACATACATATTTAGGTGCTTGTCTGTTATGGCCGGTCACAGACTGACCATTGGTTTTGTACGCTGACCGATCATAGCGTTTCCTTCTTTTTCGAATACATGTACGACTGGACCATTATGCGTGTGTGTGTGTGTGTGTGTGTGTGTGTGTGTGCGTGCGTGCGTGCGTGTGTGTGTGTGTGTGCGTGCGTGCGTGCGTGCGTGTGTGTGTGTGTGTGCGTGCGTGCGCGTGTGTGTGTGTGTGTGTGTGTAACAGATGAAATTAATTTTGTGTAACGGTTGGAATTAATTAATAAACAATAATATGGTAAACGATAGTTGATACACAGCAGGATGGAATGCTGGCGTCGTTATAAGTTTGCAAGGATTGGTTCTTCGTTGATTGCCATTATGTAAAGATGAAAGAACAGTGATTGAAGTTTTAAGGAAATATTTATTTAGCGTTACATCGAATATACATTACCTCGACAAGAAGGTGATAAAATCTTAGAGCGTGCGAAGTAGAAAAGTTAATTTCGGCCTGTGTGTTCTTACTGTAGTAGTAAACCGTAGAGAGAGATATGGTAATGTGCAGAGAAGACAGAGTGAGTTAGTGAAAGGGGGAGAGTGTGGGAAGTTAGGTCTCATAGCCGCTGACAGTTAATTTCCTTTCTCCATTTGACCATTGTCTTTAGTAGCTGCCATACTTGTGATCATGATTCTAGCGTTCCGCTCCCTAACTGAGGGTAGCTGTCTCTGACTCGAGTTGTCATTCATTGACTAACTGATTGAGTTGTCACAAGCCGACAAACTAACTAAGATGCCCGAGAAGGAACTGAGTCAGTAGCTGTTAGGTCATCAGTATCGATAAGTTTAACAGTTGTAGCAGGGTTGGGACGAACTGACTTACAAAATGAGTTGGGTACAGTTGTCGACCCAGTTGGTACTGCTTCCGGAAGATGGCTTCCCTTAATGTTTTAAAATGTTGATAACATTGTCGATCATCAGTTTCTTGACAAGTTAAAGTAAGAGATGACATTATCAGGGGAGTCTTGTATAACAAAGAACTTAGGTTTCTTGGGCAATAGTTCATCTCCTTCAGCATCCTTATCATCTCTACTTTCTCCAGTGAAAACTTCGTCCTCCCTATTCATATTTTAATCCCGACAAAGATTTTTGAAAACATGTTTAAAATATAACTATTGTAACTGAGTTAAATATTTTATTTCTATGAATAACCACCACTCATCCATGCCCATCGCTAAGGAGAGGAGAGCATTTGACGGAACTGCGCCCTCACTATTCAATGGTGCACCCTTAGATTTCGAAAATACAGTTTACAAAAATCATCCTGCAATACGTTTCTTCAAGTTTGACTAACATGCCAGTCGCCAAGAAGGTGCACTGGACGGCACTGCACCCTCTCTATTCAATAGTGTACCCTCAGATTTAGGAAATACAGTATACAAAAATCTTCCCGCAATACAAATTAGTTCCCACCCAGAATATTCTGAAGCATTCCCTAGGCACCAAAGTTTGACGACGGCCTGCACCCATCTAAGCACTCAATGTTTCTTTGAGCATCTCTTGACACTTGTTGCTTCCTTGCGAGCTTACAACACGTCACCGATAGGTTAAAAAAAAAACCCCAGTTATCTAAAGAGTATTCTCCGGTTATTACTAACATTAACTATGTTGCTTGAAGCACATAATCAACTTTTGATAGAGATCTACCATCACCTGTATATAAACCAAACAACAAAAGAAGTTTCTTTGATGATATTCTGAAACACCCTTTCTCTCAAAGTTCGGTTAGTTTAGATATTTTCAGGACATATACTCTCATGTAAAACTCACTGGAAATGCTTCGTTTCGTTTATTTTTTAAAAGATACAGTAACAATGAATTGTTTAAATACATCTTTGTCTCTATAAACACAAAATGGAGAATTTGTGTGTCTGTTTCTTATTATTCTTAAGCAGTCCTAATCTTAAAATAATTTGAATATACGACAAGTATTCTGCAAGAAAAGCGAGTTCCTCTTAACCTAAATACCTGATAGATAACAAACATTTATTATAAAAACAAAAATCTTTCTCAAATTGATGTAACCTATAATTCTAAAAAAAGGTGTTTCTGCTAATAATGATAAACCTGCATGTTAAGGAAATGGATATATACTTCAAAGGAGATAAATACACAATTACAAATGTTAATGACAACATTTCTTTTTCTCCCTTGTTGAAATTATCAGATTCAGTTGTAACAACGGACTCGACATATAAGTATTCTAATCAGGCCTTTTCAACTGGGAATTATATTCTGAGATAAGAAGAATTAAGGTCACTAAGGGTAGCGCCAAAAGGACCAGTAAAATAAAAAGGCGTGACAATAAAGCAATTGTTGTTGTAATCACGTGGAGTTGTTTGAAAGTATTTAATACAAAATAATACAAAACAAAGAACAAAGCTGTTGTCACACGAGCCTCAAGGAATATGTGGTTTCTCCATGAGATAACACGTAAGGATTAAAACTTACTTTTAGTTGCAGTTAAAATCACAGCATCCTACAGCGTTTATAATTTTGTGTCAAGTTCAAGGAAAATCTTCTCTCGGTCAAAACTGTTATACATTTTCCTTAGACAGGACACATCTTTTTTGATTTTCAATCGTAACATTATTCAGTCATATACCTACCTGTCTGTCTTCTTATCCACCCACTTAGCTGCCATTGTTATTTATCTGTCTATCTTACAATCTGTCACATAATTAAAGTATATAAATTGCCCTCGGGTAATTTCTTAGGAAAGCACAGTTAATTTGCGTTGATATGAGTGTCTCTTTACGTGTAAAAGATACTTAACTATTTAGAACTATCACCCTTTTTAAATAGTTATTAATTCTCGAAGTTACAATTTCAGCTATCTTGAACCAATCCTTGACTGTAATCGTTTGCATAATTTCTCACAGTAGCAGAATTTCATTTATTTATTTACTTATTTATTCATTCATTTATTTATTTATTTATTTATTTATTTATTTATTACTCAAAATATAGGCACACTGAGATTTCTTTTCCTGGATACAACCAACGACTATTAAAGCGGCTGCTGCTGCTGCTGCTGCTGCTGCTGCTGTCACTACTACTACTACTACTACTACTACTACTACTACTACTACTACTTACATCGTAATACAATTTTTGGGCCAAATCTGTTTTAGGCTATAGGTTAGGAAGCGAAACATAAGTGCTGACCTTTACTCTTTTACTCTTTTATCTGTTTCAGTCATTTGACTGCGGCCATGTTGGATCACCACCTTTAGTCGAACAAATCGACCTCAGGTCTTATTCTTTGGAAGCCTAGTACTTATTCTATCGGTCCCTTTTGCCGAACCGCTAAGTTACGGGGACGTAAACACACCAGCATCGTTGTCAAGCGATGATGGGGTGGGGGACAAACACAGACACATAAACATACACACACACACACACACACACACACACACACATACACACACACACACACGCCTTCCGTCGCCTCCAGCTCGATCCCACTACCCTCCCCATTTTCCCCAACCCACCCCTATCCGCTTTCAAACGCGCCCGCAACCTACGCGATCTACTGGTCCGCAGTACCTTCTCCTCTTCCTCCCCACCCCCACCCGGCTCCTTCCCGTGCTCCAGATCCCGCTGTCACACCTGCCCCTTCATCACCAACACTACCTCTGTCACAGGATCGAACCTACAAACTATTCACATTCCACACAGTTTCACCTGCACCTCCTCCAACCTAATTTACTGCATCAAATGCACCCTATGCAACCAACTCTACGTGGGGCAGACGGGCCGCCGGCTGGTCGACCGTTTCACCGAACACCTAAGGGACGTTCGGCTAGGTTCGGACTCCCCCGTTGCCCGTCACTTCCACTTGGCCAACCATTCTCCCTCTAACATCTCCGTTTTTGGCCTCGCTACATTTTTAACCTTAATTCTTCTTTCCCCTTCGGACTCAACGCATCCCCCTCATCCTTATGACTCTCCCTTTTACGTCTATGCAACACTTTTCTTTATTTTTTTACCCCCCCCCCCCTCGTCCCCTTTACATTATATCCATTATTCTCTTGTTATTACACTCAC
The DNA here is from genome assembly GCF_046866305.1 of Octopus bimaculoides. Taxonomy (NCBI): domain Eukaryota; kingdom Metazoa; phylum Mollusca; class Cephalopoda; order Octopoda; family Octopodidae; genus Octopus; species Octopus bimaculoides. The sequence continues at coordinate 174,320,662 of NC_142928.1, read as the reverse complement.
TACATTTTCCCACTTTTTATCTCACCCCTTCCTACACGCACACATACCCACACACAAAAAATATACGCACCCATACACACACATGTAAGCACACCTACCCCCAACACACCACACACACACAACACATATGCATGCACTCACACGCTCAGACTCGCCCACACACTTATACAAACGCACATACACACGCACACTTGCGCATACACACACACGCTAACAATCACGCAAACATACACACACACACACACACTCAAGCATACACACCCTTGCACACATAACCCACATATACCCCCATTCACAAATACCTCCCACACACCTGACAACCCATACATACCCCATTCACACATACCTCACATACCTCCCACACACCTTACATATATACCGCCCACATACATGACAAACATACATGCGCGCCCTCACACACACATATAGACGAACGCACATATATACACACACACACCCATATATACGCGCACGCCTACATACACAGCCGTATACACATGCACACACATACACACAGGAGTGCACACACAAAATAACACACATACCTGGCACACATCCTTACACTCTCACACATATACGCACGCACACACATAAACACACACATACACACCTACCACACACACACATACACAACACACATACACATATACACACATGCACACATACACATATACACACATGCACACACGCACACACACCTCTCACATACACAATACTCACTCACATACATAACACACACGCACGCACGAAAACATACACAATATACACATACACGCACGCACAAAAAATATACACACACGCGCACACACACGCACACGGAAACACACATACAGACACACATAAACACACACACACACGTACACGTACCCAACACCTACAACCCCACACAAACACGAACACACACATACTCAAAAAACCGCCTGTTGACCTTCTATCTACACTGTCTATAAGCGTCCACTAACCATTCCTACTACTAATTTCTTCCACTACGTCATACACACACACACACACACAAACACACTAACAGATAAACCACCAAACCATGCACACACACACACACACACACATACATACATACGCACACACACGTTCTGTTATCACACACACACTCGCAGACTCTCGCGCACGCACAGATATTCATCTCCCTTTTTCACTCTCCTGTCTTAGAAAGAACTTTTCCCCCACCACCTCCTCTTCCGGTCTTTTCACAATGTAACCTCGTGGGCATCGGTACCATTTTCCTCTTTCTCCGTTCTTCCATTCTCCGAACTTTCCATCTTTCCGACGAAGGGCTACACTCTCTCTTTCCTTTCCTGAGCGTCCAATAACACTATCCGTATCACGTCCTTACTTTGTTGTTTTTTTTGTTATTGTTTTTTTGAACCTATATATATATATATATATATATATATATATATATATATATATATATATATATGAGAATTTACGAAAAAAACAATAGACGAAGACAGGTGGTGTAAACAACGAATGGATGTATTAGTTTAACGCTCGGGAATAGAGAAAGTCTTTGACGTTTCGAGCCACGCTCTTCAACTGAAAGGAACACAGAAAGAAATAAGGAGAAAAACAAGGAGAAAAAAATATAAATGTAGTGGTCAGCGATCTATCATGGCGAATGCCGGGGCTTCTTTTCAGTTATCGTCTACTAAATCCACTCACAAGGCCTTGACCGGCCCGAGGCTATAGTAGAAGACACTTACCCAAGGAGCCACGCAGTGGGACTGAACCCGGAACCATGTGGTTGGTAAGCAGACTACTTACCACACAGCCACTCCTGCGCCTATAGGTACTTTTTTAAAAATAATTCCAGCCAAAAGATTAAGCCAATTTAATATATGAGCAAAAGAAAATTTCACTTGAAAATAATTATAAAAATTGTCATTGTGGATGCTTAAGCTTTTCTAATGATTTGTAGGAATTCGGACCCCCAAGTGCGAAATAGTTAATAATCACGAGTAAACCACTACAGTTTCACGTGATTGATCGATAAATCGAGCAATCAGCGTGAGGTTGTAGCATAATATGGCTTCTCGGATGGTCTAAAATTTGACCCCTTTCTACTCTATCAAAACAGTCTGGCGCCTAACTCACTAGGCAGACCACCTCGGGCAAGAGACGATTTCGGTTACTCACTCACAATGTGTCACAGCCAGCTTTCAACAAGACATAGCGTGATTTTCTCCTCCCAACCTTTGACAGAGCGCTGTTATTGAAATGTTCTAATAGATGGCCATTTACTCTAACTATTAAGTAGATTCCGTTATGTAATACATAGATCCATTCTCTGAAAGCGAAATCGAAGATCGCGTTTAGAACAGTATCCACGTAACGGTGTTGAACATTGACAAATGTTTTCGAGAGATCTAAGTTAGCCCGACCAAAATCTGTCTACAATTTTCGCATTGCATAAAGTCTGTCCTCGATAGATATTCTCCAAAGCGCTTACTGCTGCTAAAAAGAAGTTACTCGTGCCTGCTTACTACCACATCCACTAGCCTAATCAATATTTTTTTCTAAATACGACCCAGATAATCTGCTGCAATTTATCTAAGTCTACATTGATACAAACAAGAAATCTATTCGATACCTGTCGGACAGATGGAACTGTCTGATCAAGTTTAAGAGTCTTTTATACTTTTATGCTGGAGAACTTAGTTTCATTAACGGTTATCATATCTAAATCAATTGACAGTTGAGCTGGTGATTCCGCTTCCAGACACTTCACATGTCACGTGTATTTACTCAATCAACTCTTAATAAAATCATAATGTAGTTGACAGAAAATGAACGGGGAGTGGGTTAAATGAATACTTAACCGAAGTTACGTTTTCGTAGGATCTCTGAAGTACTGTAAAAGCCACTGTTTCTGGACGTCCGTGAAAATTTTCATATCTCGTTGGAAGCGCATCTTAATGCTTTATAGAACTCTGATGCTACTCTCACCAGAAGTCTGTTCTTTGCTGTCTTCTTGAAGACAACTTTCATTTACTCTACTTACATGACTGTTTTGTTTTATTTTCCACCTGTGTTTGTTTTTCTTTTATCTTGTAGTGATGCGAAATTATGGCCGCCATTTTAGGAAGTGCGATCTATGCATGCGCAAGGGACTTGCTTCCCCGGAAGCCCCTCGAGTGTGCATGCATAATAAACTAGTATTTAAAGCCTTTCGCGTGTTTATTCGACCATTCTCTCTCTTTGCCTCAGAGCCGTGGTAGACACAACAACTTGCTGAGAACCACTCCGTCAACTCCACTGGGATGACTTAACCAACCTTTCGACTTCACCTATGCTGACCACACACTAACCCAGAGGCGACCCAGCTAGCAGATACCACGTTATGAAAAGCCAAGCAACCAAAAAATAAAATTTATTTATTATGATGTTATTCGCTAACCTCGGCGTTTCTTCTCTTTTTCATCATAGATTTATTTGTATGGGATAGAGAAAGACTAATGTCTCTATCATTATTAGTACGCCGAAACCTATAACATTATAATCTTATAAATAACCGTGAAACTGAAGAGTATTTTGTGTTGTTATTGACTATGTTGTCATCGAATTTGTTCTGTTGATAGATCCGCCAACTTCCCACAACTCTTTTCTATGACTTTTTAGTATGCCGACTTCTGAGTTCTGGATTAGCCATCTTTTCTGTCAAATCGACTTCAATATATGAAGAGGAATGGAACAAAGGCAAAAATATATGCATGATTATGTATTTTTTATCGATCTGTCAATCGTTTTTGAAGATGACCAAGACACAGCACTTCTTAATCAATAATGGGGTCTGGAACCGCACAAGCGACTGGAGATTCGTGACTACTCTTGCCTTTGCTATATCTTTCGTGTGCCCTCACAAGCGAAACAACCTCAGAGATCGCAATATTTTATTGTCGCAGACGCGCGTGAATCCCTGACTATTGCAACAAAAGGTCTGCGATCTGTTTGTGGTTTAAAAAAGGTCGAGTTTTGACTTAGTTTGGAAAATCTTGACATGCACAAGATTTGGATTATTGTGACAATTGGTTGCGCTGAAGAACTAACCTCATCCTTCCTTGAATTCTTGGTCCAATAGAATGCATGGCCGAGATGATAGAAGATATATCAGAGATGTAGGGAGTTGACCAATGCGTTTCATGTGTCTTACTGTGCTCTGAGGTTCATATCACACAGCGGCATTGCCGAACATCGCCTTTCAGCTTGTTGAAATTTTGCTATTGGCTCTTCTCTGCACAATCTATCGAAAATCCAATTCTTACATGCATCTTAAACAGGTATATATGCATAATATTAGATAACCGTGAACTCTCATGAGTTACTTCACCTTTTGACAGACTTTTTTTTCATTCCGTTGTGTTCTCAAACCATGCAGGGTTGGTGTGTTTGCTGGTGTAGTCGCAATGACCCGACCATGAATTTGTTACAGTTGTTACTACTGGTGTTATTTCTGGGAGTCCATTCGCCTAAAATCATTGTAATATTGCAGATGAAGGTGTAAAAGAACGACCGTGCGAACCAAAGGAGATAGCAACGAGCGGGAGATGGCTCCTTTAAACGGGTCGCACGGTCGAACACAAAACATGTAATATGACATAGAGGGCTCGCAATGAGATGATGCGAGCGAGTGCCAGCAATGAAAGAGAGAGTGAGTGACAGAGACAACCGTTAGATATATATATAAAGAGTAGGTTTATTAGCATAGTGAACAGTGTATCTGTGTGTGCGTGCATGCTGCAATATAAACAATACATAAGACAGGCCTTCTTGTACAATAGTGTGTATACAACAATATGTGTGTGTGTGAGAGAGAAATACAGAACATGGAGTAAGAGTCTGAGAGACTATAAGCGTCCTGAACAAAGATGGAGAAATACCAGTTCATAGAAGAGTAACACAGGTAGAATGTCTGTACAAGAATTCGTGGCCAAGGAGCAAAACTGTGGTGTCACATGTTGTGTGTGAAGTTGAGCGTCGATGCTGTAGACCGGTTACTTGGTATAGAGGATTCTATTCTCGCAGGTTGGTTCTGGCTGTTAACTCGAGGTGGAAACAATCCACTCAGTGTTGAGATGAAACCGCGTTCGTTGTTGTTGGGTGTACTCTGGTGGTGGTGCTGGCGACGGAACTATAGTAGACAGTAGATCGGTGGTGTTGGCGTCATCGATGGAAACTGGCTGGTTGGTGTGTGGTCAAACGACCAGACCTGTGAGAGGTCTGAAGTCGTGACCAAACTGGCGTAGTTGGAGCTGTGTTCTGTGTGTGTGTGGTCAGCGACTAGCCCTGTGAGAGGTCTGAAGTCGAAACAAAACTGGCGTGATTCAAACAGGGCTATTTATAGATGAAAAAGGGCTCACCGGAAAAGCAGAAAAACTCTCTCTCACGTGACCTTATCTGAAGGCCACGATTGGACGGTATGCACCCTGGCGCGAAACAGAACTGGAGATAAATGCCGCGCAAATGAGAACCAATCAGGGTGGTGAACACAAGGGTCCAAGTGGCCGAAGGCTAGATGTTAGCCGCTTCGTTATCATTTGTAAATGAATACCGGAGAGAGAGGTTTCACTACAAAGGTATTTGATTTTTTTCCTTGCTGTTTTAATTGTTTTTGTTTATTTGTTTATTTATTATTTGGATCAGTTTCTTATTATGCCCTTTGGTGTTGGTACTTTAAAATTCGTCTGAGACACGGAGACGATAGAGAAATATTTCGCATTCTCCTTATTGCGAAAGACAGCTTCCATCAATCTTTGATGAGAATCAAATGATGTAACATAGGCACAAAGGCTCGAATTTTCAGGGAGGTGGATTAGCCTACCTTGCAACTTGATTCTGTGCACATGCACACCATAACACCATAAAACCCAAACCCAAACCCAAATACACACACACGTACACACGCACACATACACACACACACACACACACACACACACACACACACACACACACACACACACACACACACACACACAACACACTACTTATCCCATATTGCTTGAATCAAATTATGACTGAGTTTGGGGCAAAATCCAGAATTAGTCGCAATTTACGAGGGTTTTATGTCAGCAACAATAGTAATTGTAAATCCTTGAGAATTTGTTGTCCGTCAGTAGTTTGCTAACCGTGAGATATAGAAAATGTTGACGTTTCTGACTAAGGCTTTTTTATGGAATGTGATCATATAATTTCCTGTGGAATTAAAGAAAGAAGTTGATAGATTATTTGGTTGGGACAGGAAGTGTAATAGGAAATAGTTGCAGTGTATGAAAGGTATGGCAATAGGAAAGTATTTACAGTTGATAATCCATTGTTCGAAATGTTTTGGAAAGAAAGTGCTCCGGATTCTGGATTCTTGGATTTCGGAATTATTGTATATTTAAGTCTATAAAATTGAATAGCTTGGGTAGAGGCATAAGTCTAAACATATTTCATAATACAGATTATTCATATATACTGAAGATATACTCTTTATTCTTTTACTCTTTTAATTGTTTCAGTCATTTGACTGCGGCCATGTTGGAGCACCGCCTTTAGTCGAGCAAATCGACCCTAGGACTTATTCTTTGTAAGCCTAGTACTTATTCTATCGGCCCTTTTTGCCGAACTGGTAAGTTACGGGGACGTAAACACACCAGCATCGGTTGTCAAGCGATGGTGGGGGGACAAACACAGACACACAAACACACATACATACATATATATATATATATATATATACATATATATATATATATATATATATATATATATATATATACATATATATATACATATATACGACGGGCTTCTTTCAGTTTCCGTCTACCAAATCCACTCACAAGGCTTTGGTCGGCCCGAGGCTATAGTGGAAGACACTTGCCCAAGGTGCCACGCAGTGGGACTGAACCCGGAACTATGTGTTTGGTATGCAAGCTACTTACCACACAGCCACTCCTACGCCTATATGTTTATATGATTTGGTGTTAATGCAGTGTCGACATGTAAAAAAGTTTCATCAAAGAAACACCTTGTTACATTTTATCCCACTTAAACATGAATGAGACTACAAGTTTATATTCTCTAACTAAATTAAATAGGGTTGTTTTTTTCCGAGTGGTGCCAAATGTTTTGCTTTTGCATTTTTTTTATTTTAATCTGTAGCTACACAATATATTGCAGTTGCTTGACGTCACAAGAGATTGGTACATAAATCGAGTTGGAACGGATAAAACAATGAAGCCATTTTAGATATCAAGGAGAAATAATAACTATCTTGGAAAAATAACTTCAAAGTGCTTTGCTGGGAGAATATAATATGGTGGGAACTATATAGTAGACAACTTCACATGAACCACGGCAGTACAATCTTAATTCATCAGAGAAATTTAATCCCAGAGAATGCCCAATGACTCATAAGGAAGTCAACCCTTTGACGTTATGTCTATGAAAATTAATCAAACAGGAAGAACGAGCCTCAAATATACTACGCATTATTGTATATTTAAGTCTATAAAATTGAATAGCTTCGGTAGAGGCATAAGTCTAAACATATTTCATAATACAGATTATTCATATATACTGAAGATATACTCTTTATTCTTTTACTCTTTTAATTGTTTCAGTCATTTGACTGCGGCCATGTTGGAGCACCGCCTTTAGTCGAGCAAATCGACCCTAGGACTTATTCTTTGTAAGCCTAGTACTTATTCTATCGGCCCTTTTTGCCGAACTGGTAAGTTACGGGGACGTAAACACACCAGCATCGGTTGTCAAGCGATGGTGGGGGGACAAACACAGACACACAAACACACATACATACATATATATATATATATATATATATATATATATATATATATACATATATATATATATATATATATATATATATATATATATATATATACATATATATATACATATATACGACGGGCTTCTTTCAGTTTCCGTCTACCAAATCCACTCACAAGGCTTTGGTCGGCCCGAGGCTATAGTGGAAGACACTTGCCCAAGGTGCCACGCAGTGGGACTGAACCCGGAACTATGTGTTTGGTATGCAAGCTACTTACCACACAGCCACTCCTACGCCTATATGTTTATATGATTTGGTGTTAATGCAGTGTCGACATGTAAAAAAGTTTCATCAAAGAAACACCTTGTTACATTTTATCCCACTTAAACATGAATGAGACTACAAGTTTATATTCTCTAACTAAATTAAATAGGGTTGTTTTTTTCCGAGTGGTGCCAAATGTTTTGCTTTTGCATTTTTTTTATTTTAATCTGTAGCTACACAATATATTGCAGTTGCTTGACGTCACAAGAGATTGGTACATAAATCGAGTTGGAACGGATAAAACAATGAAGCCATTTTAGATATCAAGGAGAAATAATAACTATCTTGGAAAAATAACTTCAAAGTGCTTTGCTGGGAGAATATAATATGGTGGGAACTATATAGTAGACAACTTCACATGAACCACGGCAGTACAATCTAATTCATCAGAGAAATTTAATCCCAGAGAATGCCCAATGACTCATAAGGAAGTCAACCCTTTGACGTTATGTCTATGAAAATTAATCAAACAGGAAGAACGAGCCTCAAATATACTACGCATGTGCACACGCGCGTGCACACACACGCGCGCACACGCACACACACACACACACACAAATGACATATTTACTGAATGTTATCTTGTAGGACATGTAGACGTTTTGGTGACTTTTTTTTTCTTTTTCTTCCTAGCGTGAAACTAATACATCAACTTCGTGTTTTGCCTTACGGTTGTTATGTTTTTAAAATATTCTCTCAAATTTTCACTTCAGTGATACAGATACCAAATCTTTTCCCTTGGACTACTCTTCGATTTACATTGGACCTATTACGTACACATATTTATGTTTGTCTGTCTGTATGTATGTGTATATATATATATATACATATGTTTGTGTGTGTGTATGTATGTATGTATGTATGTGTGTATGTATATGTTTATATATATATATATATATACACACACACACACAGTGCGATTTAAAGTTTAAATTGCATGACATATAACCAACATTTGGGACACCGCGTGTATTCCCGTATTTGAGAAAGGAAACCGTGTAATTTGGTTACATTCTGCAGTTGGGTATGTCACAGAGTACATATAGAAACAAGAGCCTGTGTTTATAAATATTTAGTTATATCATCCTACATTTATCATCCTTCATTTACAAAAAAATGATCATCAGTTATATACTATAAATTGCATTGTCAAATCTTCAGAAACGCGTAACTTTTATTCGTAAGTTCACTGGATTTCTCTCCCTTACTATTCCACCTTGACTCTCTCGTTGTTCACACGTGACTAGCGGCTATTTTTCTTTCTTCCCCTTGCCTTACGAGAGACAAGACACACTTTTGCCTGCCTCCTGTCAAACGTTCAAAACGCGGAGTAGATAAAACAGGGGACAACTGGTGAAGGGATTGTTCTTTATGTTGCCTGTCTTGTTTCTCTCTTTGTTTCTTTCGTTGTTTGAAAAAAAGTTCGTTTTCCATGTTTTTGTTTTTTATGTTCTCGTTTTTCATTTTGTTCACGTTTTTTTGACGTCCTATACCCATATATGCATGTATATATATATATATATATATATATATATATATATGTACATACGTGTATGTATATATGCATATATATATATATATATATATATATATATATATATATATATATATATATATATATATCACCAAGCAATATATTATTACTTATGGCATATCACTGGTAAGAAATTTTCCCAACAGTTTCGCGCCGAATATTACCGCTACACAATAACTGAAGACTCTTCAAACATGCTGGCCAGAAGCGCATCGTCACTTTAGCACTGAAGGTACACAGAAAGGAGTATATATGCAATCCTTCGACTTACTTGAAAATAGCAATTACTTCTGCAATAAAAAAATTTTTTAAAAACACAAATTTAACTTTATGAAAGAAGTGGGGTGAAATTAAAGACATAATAATTTTTACATAGGTGTTCTCCGGGGTGCAAAATATATTTCAAGAGTTTTCCAAGATTAAAAAGATTGGGAAACAGGTTCTACAGAATTTTTCTTTCTTTCAATTTTTTTTTAGAAGGTCGGGTAGGTGGAGAATGAAGTTATGGTTCTATTTTTTGTTGATTCTTATTTCAAATATTAAACAATTTGCTACATTCCGACATTTTATTCAATTTCAAATAATGTTTTTTCATAAAATCGTGAAAATACTCTTTACTCTTTTACTTGTTTCAGTCATTTGACTCCGGCCATGCTGGAGCACCGCCTTTAGTCGAGCAAATCGACCCCAGGACTTATTCTTTGTAAGCCTAGTACTTATTCTATCGGGCCCCTTTTGCCGAGCCGCTAAGTTACGGGGACGTAAACACACCAGCATCGGTTGTCAAGCGAAGTTGGGGGGGGGGGACAAACACAGACACACAAACATACACATGCACATACACATATATATACATATATACGACAGGCTTCTTTCAGTTTCCGTGTACCAAATCCACTCACAAGGCTTTGGTCGGCCCGAGGCTATAGTAGAAGACACTTGCCCAAGGTGCCACGCAGTGGGACTGAACCCGGTACCATGTGGTTGGTAAGCAAGCTACTTACCACACAGCCACTCCTGTGCCTAAATGTTAATTTTCTTTTTAAAAGTCTGAAATAAATTTTTAATAAGATTGTAATTACCCAAACTAGTGATGAAAAGCATTTATCAAATTACATCAAACAATCAACATAACAACTGGCCAATGAAATTAAGGCCTGCCGAGGACCCTAAAGTTTTATCAGTCAAATAATGGCTAAGTCAGAGTAGCTCCGGAGAAAAGCTTTAGCTCTGAATGAATATATTCTCCCGCACGTTTTAAGGTCTTTTTTTTATTTTTATGAATCTAATTTCATTTATACTTTCGAACCCATAAAATATAATCCGAGGAAAAAGAAAATGGAATGGGAATGAGTGACGATGAAGTGAAATACTAGCTTCCAATAAACTCTACTACATATATTGAGTATACACTCTCTCTCTTTCTCTCTCTCTCTCTCTCTCTCTCTCTCTCTCTCTCGCTATCTATCTATCTATCTATCTATCTATCTATCTATCTATCTATCTATCTATCTATCTTGTCTGTGTATGTGTGTGAGTGAGTGTGTGTAATGGTTAGCACATCGTTCACTTGTTATTATTTCCACATGCTAGCCCTGATCAAGCAAATCTATGAGCAAGCGCTTTCCTATCGTGATCATTCCATCTTTTCTCTATCGAACATAGGCTACTATCCAATGTGTCTTCCCGTTATAAAGACGGCTGAGTAGATTCTATAGACAATTGGTCACTATTTCTAGTTGGTCGAGCGACTTTCTGGGACAAGATAGGGGGATCCTCGTTCTCGAAGGAAATTTCAGCGACATTCCAAATCGAAACCCACCGTTGACGGAGTATTCCTAAAAAAAAAAATTCATTGAAAAAAAAAATTATGGGATAAAGATAAACAGTTCAAATGTCAAGTAATTTAATATGAGTTGCATGCACATGGATTTGTATAATTTTTAAAACAGCGTTATTTTTCTCAGTAGAGATGCACCCCAATATATTCATATTGAATTGCATTCGACCTCGGTACTATAATGGTTCCCCTTACCATAACAACAGAGGCACCCTTGTCGGTTTGACGTTTATTCAGCAGACGATGCACGATTTGTTTACGTTTTTAGTCAGCACATAATTATCATTTTGATCTTTCGGATTTTAATGTTTAGATACGTATATCCATTAATATAAATTAGAATTAGTTAATATTAATGAAAAAAAAATCTAAAGAGCATAACCCAACACACAGTCACAAGCCTACAACTATACACACACATGTACACATACATACACACACATATTTAGGTAATGTACATATGTCAACAAGCTGTTGTGATACGGAAATATCAAGGGAGCTAACTTTGTAAGAACGGTATGCGTGAGTGCTTGTCTAAATGGAGAGCCATCGAGAAGCAAATGTAAAGTGAAAAGAAGAGGTTGTGAAAGAAAGAAAACAACAAACAACTGATTATGTCTGCTAAAATATTCTGTTGATAGAATGGAGGTTAGTATGATGAAGCAATCTTTCTCTTAGTGTGTGTTTATAACTGTATATATATATTTATATAAATGGCACAATGTTCTTATATATAGATACATATATATATGTAAAAGCAGTCTGTTAAAATAATTCTCGTACCATTCATCCATTGTAACGTATACAGGTGATTTCGATTTTCATTGATTGGGCGTTACTCCTACACCTGCTAATAATTTAATATTGTATACAGGCAGCATACTTTCTCTTTCCTACCGCTAGAAATTAAGACGAATACAGTTGTCAGTGTGGCTTGCTTCCTAATAATAAAATGGTTAAGAATCTTATGTAGTCTTTTAAATTGATAGCATTCTAAAATTTTTCTCAATCAGATCAAAGATTGTTTGAAGAAGAAAAAAAGAAAACGAAAATGCCCCTTTTCATTACGAAATTATGAAATAGCTATTTATATATTTTAATATATATATATATTTTAATTAATAATATTAATAAACAGAAATTGATCCTGTTGGTTCGTAAATGACAGTTGATTATTAATGATGGTTTATATTCCTATTGCTTTTTTAAAAAATTTCCACCTATGATTTTAGTTTTTTTTCTCTCTCTCTCTCTGTAATTTCTATTTCTTGCTGTCGTTTAGATTTAAAAATAGTACCAAAAATTTAAATTGGTTATACATTATTTTTCTTTTTAATGGAGTGAGGGGATAAAATATCGAAGAATTACGAATAATGATGAAGGTACGCGGAGAACTTAGGGTCAGTTTCAACATACCAATATTGTAATTAATTCCAACAGCATCAAAGTCACAATAATGAACCCCATAATTTCTGATATAATGAATAATAACCAACTATCGCTCGCAAATTGCTCGTCTAAAGCGAGTCGAGATTTTACTAAATCTTTTATATTGAAAATAATTTCCACTAGTAATGGATATTCTGATATAAAAAGTAATAAAGGTTGACATTTTCCTAATATCACAATAGCTCGGCTTCCGAAAGAAAATGTCATATACGTGATGTAATATCGATATGAAGATACATGTGTCTTATTAAGAAATATAAATGATTATTACAATAAGTTCGATTATAAAATAAATGAAAATATAAAAACTAAAGTGATTTATGGTTTCTATTACAGGAGATATAATCTGTCTGTATGTCTCCTTCTCTAGCCATACGCACACACACACACAGAGCCGTAAGACTAGTGCAGGAGATACATAGTACTCAGTCACTTAAAAAATATTTTAATGTGCTCAAGATTAACGTTCATGTATGGGAGCGGGTGTGTATGTGTGTGCATTTTATATTGTATAGGTGCAAGTGTAGTTGTGTAGTAAGAAGTTTGCTACTCAATCACATGGTTCTGAGTTCAGTCCTACTGCGTGACATCTTGGGCAAGAGTCTACCTCAGGCTGATCAAAACCTTGTAAGTGAATTTGGTAGATTGTAACTAAAAGGAGTCCATCATGTGTGTGTGTGTGCGTGCGTGTATGTGTGTGCATGTGTGTATGTTACCTTTTGACATGGAAAATGATTATCACTGTCATACAAGCAGTATCATTTATTTCCAATGTTCTGCAAGAACATATCTGGCCATGTAGAAATATTACCTTGCCTGGAAACAGGTGAGGATTAGCGACAGGAAAGGCATCTGACCATAAAAAATCTACCTCAATAAAGTCTAGCCCATACAAGCAGGGGAAACTAGATATTAAAATGATGATGATATATGTATATGTGTGTGTGTATATATATGTATGTATATATACACATATCATCATCATCATCATCGTCGTTTAACGTCCGCTTTCCATGCTAGCATGGGTTGGACGATTTGACTGAGGACTGGTGAAACCAGATGGCTACACCAGGCTCCAATCTGATTTGGCAGAGTTTTTACAGCTGGATGCTCTTCCTAACGCCAACCACTCAGAGAGTGTAGTGGGTGCTTTTTACGTGCCACTGGCACGAAGGCCAGTCAGGCGGTACTGGCAACGGCCACGCTCAAAATGGTGTATTTTATCTGTCACCCACACAAGAGCCAGTCCAGGGGCACTGGCAACGATATTGCTCGAAAGTCCTTACATATGCCGCGGGCACAAGTGCCAGAAGGCGACGCTGGGCACAGGTGCCATCACAATTTCGCTTGAGCTTGAGCTGTTTCCTTTGGAACATATATAAATTCCTTTATATCCCTCTAAATCTGTACATTCTTTATTTGTTTCAGTCGTTTGACTGCAGCCATGCTGGAGCACTGCTTTTTTAGTTGAAGAAATCAACCCAGGACTTATTCTTTGTAAGCCTGGTACTTATTCTATCGATCCATTTTTGCTGAACTGCTAAGTTATGGGGACATAAACACACGAACATCGGTTGTCAAGTGATGGGACAAACACAGACACACACATGAATATATTCATATATATATAACGGGATTCTTTCTGTTTCTGTCTATCAAATCCACTCACAAAGCTTTGGTCGGCCTGAGGGTATAGTAGAAGACATTTACCCAAGGTGCCATGCAGTGGGACTGAATCCAGAACCATGTGTTTGGGAAGCAAGCTTCTTACCACACAGCCATGCCTGCATGTGTATGATTTTATATACATCCCCATTATATGTATAAAAGCGTGTGTGTATCTGAATGTGTGTGTGTGTGTGTAACTCCCACTCTTTTCTCTTCTGTAATATCAAATTTGCTCTTCCTTCCTCACTCATAACTGTCAATATGGCTCCTGATTACTAACTAAATATAAACACTTCATCTAACTATAAATTTTATATTATTTAATTTATTTGTCTGAAGAATTTCTGATAGAAAGTTCCTTATATGTCTCTTTAACATGTAAAACTCTATAATTCCTATTAGCAAATGAAACATGTGCAATAGTGAATAAATAATAACAATAAATTTTCCAATTTCTTGTTTTGTTATAGATACACGTATGCATATATATATATGTGTGTGCATGCACACACACATACACGTGTATACACACACACACACATTATCAGTAAATCATAAATCCGAAAGAGAAGCACACTCTAAGTTACAGAGCAGTAGAGTAATTAGATAAAGTAATTAGATAAAGATAGTTATGGCTGCTCTAAGGAGTTACTCAAGGTTTCACGTTGATAAAGCACTTGGCTTTACAGCATCTCTCTCAGACCCTAATGACTGTCTGAAGAGACTATAAAGCTAAGTGCTTTATGGACTTGAAACCCTGGGTAACCTCATACAGCAGCCATAACTATCTTTATCCCAACCCCTACCAGCATGGACAACAGATGATGATGATTTATATATATATATATATATATATATATATATATATATATTTATAATATGTCTTTTTTCTACATTTTTTCGTGCAGCTGAAGATTGCTCTTCATATTGCATTTAAGGTAATGCTCACATTACTTAAATAAATTGAAGTAGCATGAAACGTGCGTACTGCAATCACTTTTGAAATCCGTGTTGCTTATTATTTGATTTTAATCACCCATCCTTTTGGGATGTGAAATTCGGGTGCCTTCGCATAAGTACCATATTCAAGCCTTGAATCTATATCTAAACCGTATATATATATATATATATATATATGTTTATACCAGTATCACCTTACTGGCACGTGAATAAACATTTGAGCGAGGTCATTGCCAGTGCCGCTGGACTGGCTCCTGTCCAGGTGGCACATAAATAACACCATTTGAGCGTGGCCATCACCAGTACCGCCTGACTGGCCCTCATGCTGGTGACACGTAAAAGCACCCACTACACTCTCGGAGTGGTTGGCGTTAGGAAGGGCATCCAGCTGTAGAAACTCTGCCAGATCAGATTGGAGCCTGGTGCAGCCATCTGGTTCGCCAGTCCTCAGTCTGATGGCTTCCGTTACCTAGGTGACCAAGTTAGCGGGCGGGGGTGCGCTGAAAGTGTAGCTGCTAGAATAAGAATAGCCTGGGCAAAGTTCAGAGAGCTCTTACCTCTGCTGGTGACAAAGGGCCTCTCACTCAGGGTAAAAGGCAGACTATATGACAGTGAAGCATGGGCCGTGACTGCTGAAGACATGCGTAAGCTCACAAGAAATGAAGCCAGTATGCTCCGATGGATGAGTAATGTCAGTGTGCACTCTACAGAGTGTAAGTACCTTGAGAGAAAAGTTGGACCTATGAAGCATCAGTTGTGGTGTGCAAGAGAGGCGACTGCGCTGGTATGGTCATGTGGCGAGAATGGATGAGGATAACTGTGTGAAAAAGTGCCACAGCCTAGCGGTTGAGGGAACCTGTGAAAGAGATAGAGCCAGGAAGACCTGTGATGAGGTGGTGAAGCACGACCTTCAAACATTAGGCCTCACAGAGGCAATGACTAGTGACCGAGACCTTTGGAAATATGCTGTGCGTGAGAAGACACGGCAAGCCAAGTGAAACCATAATCCGTGGCCTCTGCCAGGGTTGTAGCCAGCCCACTTACGCATATCTTTCCTTCATTGGACACTAAACTCTGCTTGCGAAGACCTGTTGGGGCAAGTGAAATCGAAATCGTAATTCAACCAAATTCGATGATTGGCACCTGTGCTAGTGGAGCACTAACAGCACCCTCCAAGCATGATCATTGCCAGAGCAGCTGTCTGGCTTCCGTGCCAGTGGCACGTAAATAGCAGCATTTGAGTGTGATCATTACCAGCTTCACCTTACTGGCACTTGTGCTGGTGGCATGTGAAAAAACATTCAAGCAAGGTCGTTGCCAATACCGCTGGACTAGCTCCTGTGCAGGTGTCACGTAAAAACCACCATTTTGAGCATGGCTGTTGCCAGTACCGCCTGACTGGCCCTCGTACCAGTGGCACGTAAAAGCACCCACTACACTCTTGGAGTGGTTGGCATTAGGAAGGGCATCCAGCTGTAGAAACTCTGCCAGATCAGATTGGAGCCTGGTGCAGCCATCTGGTTTGCCAGTCCTCAGTCAAATTGTCCAACCCATGCTAGCATGGAAAGCGGATGTTAAACGATGATGATGATGATGATATATATATATATATATATATATATATATATATATATATATATATATATAATAAGGGTGATAAATTGGATATTAATTTAATTAACACCAATTTAAAACCAGTGGCCTAGCATAAAGAAAATTCAGAAAAATTATATTACATACATATGAGAAGGGATGACCACTAAGTGGACAAAAGAAAAGAATGTTCTCTGGGGAAATTCAGCGTACACCAGAACATGAACGGGCAAGACAAATGAAAATATACAAAATGAAGAATTAATCGTAGACCAGGTTTCGCACATTATATATATATATATATATATATATATATATATATATATAGATATGCAGGGCAGGGAATCATCAATTAGTAATAAAATTAATAATTAAACAATTTCTGCCGGGTAGCTCAGTATGAAAAAAACCTTTTTCGGTGAATAATTTATAATCATAAATATATAGGGATTGACAGTAACCTGCTTCTCCAACATACTGAGAATTCAGAAATAGCAGTCAAAGAACTACTGATTTCAAAACTACAAATTATTACTCCAGATTGATAGCGATATTTTTGGTTCTGTGTGTATCAAAAATATCGCTATCAATCTGGAGTAATAATTTGTAGTTTTGAAATCAGTAGTTCTTTGACTGCTATTTCTGAATTCTCAGTATGTTGGAGAAGCAGGTTACTGTCAATCCCTATATATTTATGATTATATATATATATATATATATATATATATATATATACACACACATATACACACACATATGTCTGGGTATACTTGTATATGTGTTTATATATGTGTGTGTGTGTGTATGATTGTATGCTGATAATCAAATTATGATAATTTATTTTCTAATAGATAACTGTATTGTACAATAAAATATTAAAAGCATCATGATTGAATAACTCTACTTAATGCAACTAACTTAAGCTCTGTTTTCAATACTTATCTACCACATTCTCTTATGTATGTCAAAAGATTCTCTTGATCTATATATGTACAAGGCTTCTCTTGTGTTCTTTACAAACAACTATATATAAATCATAATTTTCCAAGTGTAAATTCTATTGCTTTTCTGACTTTTGTCTAATAAGATGATGATCATGGATCACATATAATATGTTGTAATATTGGTTTTAAAATTTGGTACAAGGCTAGCAATTTTGGGGAAGGGCAAAGTCAATTACATCAACCTCAGTGCTCTACTGGTACTTTTTATCAACCCCAAAAGGATGACAGGCAAAATCAGCTCAGGCAGCATTAGAAGTCAGAATCTAAAGCTGGATGAAATGCCACTAAGCATTTTGCCAGGTGTGCTAATGATTCTGCCAGCTTGCTGCTTTATATTATGTTCTGATATTTCATATATATATATTCATGATCTCTCTGAACTATATATTGTTGAAATGACCCTATTGAAGGAATGAATGTAATACCATAGCCTTCAATCTTAGACTTTATATATGTATATATATATATATATATATATATATATATATATATATATATCATCATCATCGTTTAACACCCGCTTTCCATGCTAGCATGGGTTGGACGATTTGACTGAGGACTGGCAAGTCAGAAGGCTGCACCAGGCTCCAATCTGATCTGGCAGAGTTTCTACAGCTGGATGCCCTTCCTAACGCCAACCACTCCGAGAGTGTAGTGGGTGCTTTTACGTGCCACCAGCACGAGGGCCAGTCACACGGTACTGGAAACAGCCATGCTCAAAAAGTTGTTTTTTACATGCCACCTGCACAGGAGTCAGTCCAGTGGCACTGGCAACGGCCTCGCTCAAATGATTTTCTAGCGTGCCACCAGCAGAAGTGCTAGAAGGCGACTATATATATATATATATATATACATATATATATATATATATATATATATATGCAGTGACATGTAAAAGTGCCTATGCAGTGATACGTAAAAGTGCCTATGTGGTGACACGTAAAAGTGCCCAAGCACCATCACATAACAGTACCCATATGGTGCCATGTAAAAGCACCCCTGCAGTGCCCATGCAGTGCCATGTAAAAGCACCCATGCAGTACCATGTAAAAGCATCCAGTAAACTCTGTAAAGTGGTTGGCGTTAAGAAGGGCCTCCAACCATAGAAACCATGCCAAATCAGACTGGAGTCTGGTGCAGTCCCCCTAGCTTGCCAGCTCTAGTCACACCATCCAACCCATGCCATCATGGACAATGGACGTTAAATGATGATGATGATATATATACACAGCATAAAAGGGTATTCAGGAATCCAGATGGTTACCTCAGTCAGCACTCCTGCATGTAACAACTAACAGAATGTCGAATGTCTTGAAAGGAAATATGCTTCAACAAAAGCATGCATTTCATACAAATTGAAACTTCTAGAAGTATAAATTAATCAGAGTATAAAATAACAAGCAAAAGAATAGAGGTACTGGTATCAAATTTATCCCTTTGTTGTAGCTGCTTCAATAACTTATAGGTCAAATTAATCATATAACAAGTTGGTAAACATGAATATAAGCAATGATTATGTAATATTGATTATATAACATAAAAAGCCCATTGTCATTTCATCATAACCAAAGGAATAAGTTAATACAACAAAAATTTGAATGAATTCATCTCTATATAGAAAAATCAATTTGATGGAAGGAGAAAACATATTTTTGTTGGAGAAAGTTCTGCTGGACATGCAAATGATAACACAGAGTAAAGATGATGGATTTTTGTGTATCAATTAATAAGATCTCTTTTGAAGGTGAACTTGTTAATTAGTCTATATATTCAGAGAGTTGTTTGGCTGAGGACATAAAACAAAGGACTTTAAATGTACAGAGCATCATAAATCAACTAGGATGGGTATTTCCAGTGTAGCTTCAAAGAAAACTTCAGTGGTCAGAGAGAGAGAGAGAGAGAGAGAATGCCAAGAAGGGAAAGAAAAAAGATAAAAGAGGGTAAGAGAGGGATAAATCGAAAGGGTTAGATCTAATATGTGCAAATATAAGGGAAGTGGATATTTGTACACTTAAAGGGGCTGAGCAATTACTTTAAGAGTGGTATAACAAAGTTAAATAAGTCAATATTTTTAATACACTTTCCAAAAATTAAGATAAACTCATTCTACAATTCTGTATATTCTAAAACAAATGAAATTTAGAATTCTTTTTTATTTTCTCTTTTACTTGTTTCAGTCATTAGACTGCGGCCATGCTAGAGCACCGCCTTTAATCGAGCAAATCGCCCCGAGACTTGTTCTTTGTAAGCCTAGTACTTATTCTATTGGTCTCTTTTGCTGAACCGCTAGGTGATGGGGACATAAACACACCAGCATCGGTTGTCAAGCGATGTTGGGGGGATAAACACAGACGCACAAACACACACACACACACACATATACATATATATATATATATATATATATATATATATACACACACACATATACGACGGGCTTCTTTCAGTTTCCGTCTACCAAATCCACTCACAAGGCTTTGGTTGGCCTGAGGCTATAGTAGAAGACACTTGCCCAAGATGCCACACAGTGGGACTGAACCCGGAACCATGTGGTTGGTAAGCAAGCTACTTACCACACAGCCACTCCTGCGCCTATGTAGAAAATAATGTAGAAAATAATCATACAAAATCCAAAACAAACACCTACACCTCAAATATCAGTTGTCAATCTGAAGGTAATGTAATTTATGAACATAAAAAAAAACGGTAATGAATAACCATGGGATTGCACCTAGAAATGTATCCTTTGAGGCACAAGTCCAGTCAAGGTTGTTTATGGAAGACCAGCAGTCTTATATAGGGAGAATTCACAAAAAAACAACAGATGAAGACAGGTGGTGTTGAAGACAAATAGATGTATTAGTATAACGCTCGGGAATTGAGAAAGTCTTTAACGTTTCGAGCCTATGCTCTTCTACAGAAAGGAACACGGAAAGAAACAAGGAGAGGAAGGGCATCCAGCTGTAGAAACTCTGCCAAATTAGATTGGAGTCTGGTGTAGCCATCCGGTTGCACCAGTCCTCAGTCAAATCGTCCAACCCATGCTAGCATGGAAAGCGGACATTAAACGATGATGATGATGATGATATATATATATATATATATATATAATATATTATGCATACACAATGATATTAATGATTATTTATCTTTTTATTTTAGGAACTGTATGAGTATGTGAGACAGCTGAACCCAGACAAATCCAAGGATGTTCTCTATGGAGAAACACTGATATCAGAACAGCAAGTAAGTCATTAATAATATGTAATTTACGAAGCTTTACTTTTATAAAAAAATTTTTTAAATAACATTGAATTGTTAGCTGCTGTCTTAGTTGCTATCATTGCCATTGAACATTATCGTAATCACCATCATCATTGTTGTCATCATGACCATTGCCGTTGTCATCATCAAGGTCATTGCTGTTGTCATCATCATGGTTTTCATCATCCATGATTTCATTCAATGTTTGATTTTCCATACTTGCATGAGTTAGATGGCTCTGTCTCATCGTAACTGTAACCATGGTTAGAAGTCTTTTTTACAATTACAATCAGCATACATTCAAGAAGCAGAAATATAAAATACAGTATTGTGATGCAATCATTAGAAATATATTAGAATGCAATAAGTTACCTTAAAGTTAAATAAGGTTTGACAGTAGTAAAAACATCCAGCTATAAAATACTTTGTGTGGAAAACTAGTCAATAAGGAGACATCTCAAGGTGTCAGTAATGGTCTTGGCATTATTGGGGTGCGGGCGACACATGAAATCTTTCGAGCGGGATCGTTGCCAGTGCCCCTGGACTGGCTCATGTGTGGGCGACACATGAGGTTTTTTTCGAGCGAGATCGCTGCCGGTGCCCCTAGACTGGCTCATGTGCGGGTGACACATGAAATCTTTCGAGCGGGATCGTTGCCAGTGCCCCTGGACTGGCTCATGTGCGGGCGACACATGATATCTTTCGAGCGAGTTCGTTGCCAGTGTTCCTAGACTGGCTCTTGTGCGGGTGACACATGAAATGTTTCGAGCGGGATCGTTTGCCAGTGCCCCCGGACTGGCTCATGTGCAGGCGACACATGAAATCTTTCGAGCGGGATCGTTGCCAGTGCCCCTGGACTGGCTCTTGTGCGGGTGACACATGAGGCTTTTTCGAGCGGGATCGTTTGCCAGTGCCCCCCCCGGACTGACTCATGTGCGGGTGACACATGAAATCTTTCGAGCGGGATCGTTGCCAGTGCCCCTGGACTGTCTCATGTGCGGGCGACACATGATATCTTTCGTGCGAGATCGTTGCCAGTGCCCATGGACTGGTTCTTGTGCGAGTGACACATGAGGTTTTTCGAGCGAGATCGTTGCCGGTGCCCCTGGATTGGCTCTTGTGCGGGTGGCACATAAAAGACACCATTTCGAGCGTGGCCGTTTTCGTGCGGGTGACACGTAAAAGCACCCACTACACTCTCTGAGTGGTTGGCGTTAGGAAGGGCATCCAGCTGTAGAAACTTTGCCAAATTAGATTGGAGCCTGGTGTTGCCATCCGGTTTCACCAGTCCTCAGTCAAATCGTCCAACCCATGCTAGCATGGAAGGCGGATGTTAAACGATGATGATGATGATGAAACATCTACTATGCATCCTAATTCTAAAAAGTACAAAAAAAAGTTATATTAATTAACTCTTTAACTTTCAGACTAATGCTTATTTATTCATATTGTTTTGAATTAATCATGCATTATCTCACAGTTTTAAGATTTCAAAGGTGTGATTATTTATTTTTAGAATGATATTGTTGGGTAGGTGTGAGAAGTCAGATCTAGTTGGTTTGACCATAAAACAGGTAGAATATTTCGGCCTAATATGGCTGGTTTAAATGTTAAAGGGTTGATAGTATATAACTAAACCTAGTAATATAACTGTTTAGTTTAAAGACAAATAGTGGACCAGTTCTATAATATATTACTATCATCATTGCTCAACGTTCACTTTCTATGCTGGCATGGGTTGGACGGTTGACATGGAGCTGGTTAGCAGGTAGCTGTCCAGACTCTAACTGTCTGTTGTGGCATGGTTTCTATGGCTAGATGTCCTTCCTAATGCCAACCACTGAACAGAGTGTGCTGAGTGTTTTCTATGTGCCATCAGGACAGGTGCATTTATGCAGCACCGGCATGGGAGTGTTAACGTAGCACTGGCACAGGTGCATTGATGCAGCACCAACACCTGAAAGGACAAGCCTGTGTGTGTGGAAGACAGTAATTTTACTTAACTTGAAGTGTCTTATCAAGTGCAGCAAATTGCCACATCTCCTGATCCCTTGTTTAAAACTATAGTTTAAAATTTTGAGTTCAAATCCTATCAAGTTCACTTAAACTGAATTCTTTTCTCACTTCATGAAATAATTACTACTGATATGATGAGATAAATTGCTAGACTGGGAAGCAAGGTCTAGAATTGAAGGGCCTTAGAGTCAACCTAGCTAAAACCAAAATCCTAATAAGTAGGAAGGTAGATAAAACACAAACCCCTTCAGGTAGATGGCCCTGCTCAGTATGTAGAAAAGGAGTAGGTAGTAACTCTATAAGATGTACTAGGTGCAAGCTATGGACACATAAGAGGTGCAGCAACATCAAAGGCAGGTTAACTAGGAAGTTAGTTTTTGTATGTGGCAGATGTTCAGGTGCAATAAAAACTGTAAACAAACAGGAAACAACTTCTATCTCATTCCAGGGTGAAAAACTAGAGGTAGTCGATAGCTTCCGCTATCTGGGTGACCAAGTTAGTAGTGGGGGTGGGTGCGCTGAAAGTGTAGCTGCTAGAATAAGAATAGCCTGGGCAAAGTTTAGAGAGCTCTTACCCCTGCTGGTGACAAAGGGACTCTCACTCAGAGTAAAAGGCAGACTGTATGACGCATGCGTATGAACAGCCATGCTACATGGCAGTGAAATATGGGCTGTAACTGCTGAGGACATACGTAAGCTCGCAAGGAATGAAGCCAGTATGCTCCGTTGGATGTGTAATGTCAATGTGAATACCCGTCAGAGTGTAAGTATCTTGAGAGAAAAGCTGAACATTAGAAGCATCAGTTGTGGCATGCAAGAGAGACGATTGCGCTGGTATGGACATGTGGTGAGAATGGATGAGGATAGCTGCGTGAAAAAGTGCCACACCCTAACAGTTGAGGGAACCCGTGGAAGAGGTACGCCCAGGAAGACCTGGGCTGAGGTGGTGAGGCAAGACCTTCGTACATTGGGCCTCACCGAGGCGATGACTACTGACCGAGACCTTTGGAAATGTGCTGTGCGTGAGAAGACCCGGCAAGCCAAGTAAGATCGTTGCCAGTACCGCCTGACTGGCTCTCGTAGGATTTTCGAGCGAGATCGTTGCCAGTACCGCCTGACTGGCTCTCGTAGGATTTTCGAGCGAGATCGTTGCCAGTGCCCCTGGACTGGCTTGTGCAGGTGGCACATAAAAGACACCATTTCGAGCGTGGCCGTTTTCGTGCGGGTGACACGTAAAAGCACCCACTACACTCTCTGAGTGGTTGGCGTTAGGAAGGGCATCCAGCTGTAGAAACTCTGCCAAATTAGACTGGAGTCTGGTGTTGCCATCCAGTTTCACCAGTCCTCAGTCAAATCGTCCAACCCATGCTAGCATGGAAAGCGGACGTTAAACGATGATGATGATGATGATGATGATGATATATAAATGAGAGGAAATAATGTTGTCATTTCTGAAAATATAATCTGTGGGCAGGCAGGTATTTTTTCTTGTTTATTTATATACTTTTTTTTTCTTACACTGATGTTTCCTCTGCTGGTGTGGATTGAATACTTTTGCAATCTTCAATTTCACTTGCCTCAACAAGTCTTCGCAAGCGGAGTTTAGTGTCCAATGTAGGAAAGGTACGCATGAGTGGGCTGGCTACACCCCTGGCAGAGGCCTTGGATTTAGGTCTCACTTGGCTTGCCGGGTCTTCTCACACACAGCACATTTCCAAAGGTCTCGGTCAGAAGGCCCAATGTTCGAAGGTCTTGCCTCACCACCTCAGCCCAGGTCTTCCTGGGCCTACCTCTTCCACGGGTTCCCTCAACTGTTAGGGTGTGGCACTTTATCACGCAGCTATCCTCATCCATTCTCACCACATGTCCGTACCAGTGCAATCGCCTCTCTTGCACACCACAACTGATGCTTCTTATGTTCAGCTTTTCTCTCAAGATACTTACACCCTGTCGGGTATGCACACTGACATTACACATCCAGCGGAGCATACTGGCTTCATTCCTTGTGAGCTTACGCATGTCCTCAGCAGTCACAGCCCATGTTTCACTGCCATGTAGCATGGCTGTTCGTACACATGCATCATACAGTCTGCCTTTTACTCTGAGTGAGAGTCCCTTTGTCGCCAGCAGAGGTAAGAGCTCTCTGAACTTTGCCCTGGCTATTCTTATTCTAGCAGCTACACTTTCAGCGCTCCTACCCCCACTACTAACTTGGTCACCCAGATAGCGGAAGCTATCAACTATCTCTAGTTTTTCTCCCTGGAATGAGACAGAAGTTATTTCCTGTTTGTTTACTGTGTTTATTGCACCTGAACATCTGCCACATACAAAAACTAACTTCTTTGTTAACCTGCCTTTGATATTGCTGCACCTCTTATGTGTCCATAGCTTGCACTGGGTACATCTTATAGAGTTACTACCTACTCCTTTTCTACATACTGAGCAGGGCCATCTACCTGAAGGGGTTTGTGTTTTATCTACTTTCCTACTTATTAGGATTTTGGTTTTAGCTAGGTTGACTCTAAGGCCCTTCGATTCTAGTCCTTGCTTCCACACCTGAAACTTCTCCTCTAGTTCTGATAGTGACTCCGCAATTAGTGCAAGGTCATCAGCATAGAGGAGCTCCCAGGGGCATCCTGTCTTGAATTCCTCTGTGATCGCCTGGGATAAATAAAGTACTAGTTCAATATAGAATCAATTGTTCTCATTCCCTCCCTCTTTTTCTTTGTCTGTCTGTCTGCCTGTCTCTCTCCTTACGGAAGAAATTGGCTGTAGTCAGACCTGAAGGTAAAACCACTTTCCACAACTGTAATAAAATTTCAAGCAGATATATCCACTTTCTGCTTTCAAAGAGTTAATTATTAACTTATTATTGTTATTATTATTATTATTATTATTATTATTATTATTATTATTATTATTATTATTATTATTATTATAAGTCATCAATTATCTTTTCTCTCTCTCTCTCTCTCACACACACACACACACACACACTCACACACACATACACACAAATGAAAGTGTAAAAATCCAAAAGACCTTTGTGAATGTATCTGTCTCTCCCCTTCTTTCTGTCATTCTCTCTGCCCCTTTCCACCTCTCTGTCATATTCCTGTCTCTTTCTGATTTGCACCTGTTATTCCAAGGATGATTGTAGAATTATTTCTCATTGTTCTTGGGTCTATATATATATTTTTTGAAATTTTCATTAATATAGTGTTTCCACCTTCCTTAAAGTGCATTATCACATACCTGCTAAGATTTGGACAGGTTTCACCCATTTAGGATGCATTATAATGTTTGCAACTGTTATAATGTAAACCTCAGAACAAGAGTATTAAAAAAAGAAATATTTATTATTCTAAAAATGTCCTCATTTCATAATACAAAAAAAGGTTTTAAATATTTAGTAAATTATAAGTATTTGAGGAATATCCCTTTGCATATGTTTCCTTTTAATTCTAGGATGACCTTTTTGATACTCTCATCAACGGATTGGTTGAGAAACCTAGTGGTGTAGCTGAAGCCACTAAACTTGTCTACCTCTTACGGAATGCAGGTCTTAATATCAATCACCCAAATGCAAAAGTAAGTGCCATATTTAACTATGTATATTGTAATGTCCTGAAGAGAAATAATCCTCATTTTCATTATCGTCACAACCACCTTAACCAGCACCATTATCATGACGAAACTTTTCTCAAGCTGTTTTAGGCAGTTTAGATTATTAGTTTAGCAATGATGCTCCACATAATGACAACAATGATGAGGAAATTTCTGTCTATTATACTACCAGCAACAGAAGTTATCACCCACTGCTAAAGTGACATTATCTTTCAGTGTTAAAGCAGCAAGCTGGCAGAATCATCAGCATACTGGGCAAGATGCTTAGTGGCGTTTCATCCATCTCTATGTTGTGAGTTCAAATTCTGCCAAGGTTCACTTTGCCTTTCATTCTTTCAGGGTTGGTAAAATAAGTACCAGTTGAGCACTGGGGGCAATTTAATTGTCTTGGCCTCTCCCCCAAAACTGTTGGCCTTGTGCCAAAATTTGAAATTAATATGCCATGTCTCAGAGTGTGAAATGGCTTATTGTACATAATTAAATTACTACACTAAGGTTAAAGGTTAATGAGAAAGCCTCTATATGGTTACTTGACCTGCTAGAAACAATAGTCAGATTTCTCTCAAATTACAAGCTACCATGTTAAAGAAAGAAGCCATTGGAGAATGTATATCTTGGTATTTAAAAAGATAGAATTGTGATGGTCATGGCTAGAATATCTTTGATCATTGATCTCTTTGATCAGGGCTAACTTGGGGTTAACAGATTAAATAATACTTTTCTTATGGTGTAGGCTCTTGTTTGAATAAAGGACTAAAAGAGAAAACCATAAAAGAAGCCATGCTGTGTGACAGTAAAAGTGAGTGATTGGAATCCTAAGCATCTTTCAATCAGCCACTGTAGGGATCACAATTCACATGACTTAACCTGTTCCCTACTTCTCTTTTATGTAAAAGGGTAAAAGAGATGCTGACTGAACGTGAGTATTAGGGATTAGATGTATGCTATAACAAGGAAGAACTTGTTATAGTATTGTATGGAAGCTTTGTATAAAACTATAGAAGAAGGAAAAGAAATTTAAGTTGTTTTGACTCCCATTAAAATTTGGAAAAATCTGTTATGCATTAACGTCTCAATAATTAAATCTTTGAATAAAAGTTTGCCAGAAGAAGAAATCCATATACTGCTACATAAGAAATATTAAGAATAACATTAATTAAAGGTAAATTTTACCAAACCTCTTTAATATCTTGAATATCTTGAACTCCATTCTAACAATGAATAATATTCTTCCCACATAAAACCAATAAAGCCTTAGATACAGCATGAGCATATAAATGAAATAAAGTTAATACAGGTATAGTTATACCTAATTACATTATATTACTCCCAAGTAGGGGCATCTGAAGATTGCTAAGATCCACATTTGGAGCACAAGTAATGTTTTGAAATGAGCTGTGTCAGTAGCAACTTTGTTTCAGCTGCTAATTTATTCTGCAGTGGCTTTCTTGCCAGTCCCAAGCGGTCCAGCTTCCTAGGGCTAAATAGCAGCAGTATGATTCCCTTATTGGGACTGTCAGATTGAGTTAACAGTACACAACTGCTTTAAAGTAAATTAATATTTTTGCAAAAACCAGTCTTAATTCCTTAAAATTATCTCCCCTTTTCTTTGATTGTCACTAATAATACCTGCCAGGTTTCTGTCTTCTTTCTCCTATATATATGTGTATGTATGTGTGCATATGTTTATATATGTATGCGTGCTTGTGTATACTCATATGCATATATCAGTATATATATATATATATATATATATATATATATATATATATATATATATATATATATATATTTATTTATTTATTTGATTTCTTGCTTGTATTTATGAAGTTGTTAGATCTATTTTTATATATTTTTTCTAAACTCTTTTCTATTATAACTCTGTCAGGATGGATCCATTCCACTTTTGACATATCTGCAAAATGGGAAAGAAATTGATGCCAATTTTGTTGAGGCCTTGTTGCGGTGTAATGCAGATGTGTATGCTGTTAATCAGGTTAGTTGTTGTTGTTGCTAAGTGTTGTTGTTGTTGCTAAGTGTTGTTGTTGTTGCTAAGTGTTGTTGTTGTTGCTAAGTGTTGTTGTTGTTAAGGCCATGAGCTATCAGAATTGTTAGCATATCAAGCAAAATGCTTTGCAGCATTTCCCATGGATTTTTATGTCCTGAGTTCAAATGTCATCAAAGGCAACTTTGCCTTTGATCCTTTCAGGGTCAATAAAATAAATACCAGTTAAGCACTGGTATCAATGTAATCAACTCTACCCCACACACCCCAAAATTCCAGGCTTTGTGCCTATAGTAGAAAGGATTATTAAGGTTGTGGGTGGCAGAATCTCATTAAAGTGACATGCAAACTACCTTGTGATATTTGTCCTGGCTTCTTATGTTCAGGGTTTGAATCCCACCAAAGTCAGCTTTACCTTTCATACCTCTGCTGTTGATAAAATAAAGTACCTGGCGAGTACCTCAGCCCTCAAATTTATTTTGTGTCTAAATCAGAAACTGTGTAAGGCAGTGAACTGGCAGAGTTGTTAATGAAAATGCTTTCCAACTCTTTATATTCTGAGTTCAAGTCCTATTGAGGTCAGCTTTATCTTTCATCTCACTGAAGGCAATAAAGAAAGTATCTGTCAAGCATCAGAATTGATGGTATTGATTAATCCACTTCTGTGAAATTTGCTGGTCTGTACATCATCATCATCATCGTTTAACGTCCGCTTTCCATTCTAGCATGGGTTGAACAATTTGACTGAGGACTGGTGAGCGAGATGGCTACACCAGGCTCCAATCTGATTTGGCAGAGTTTCTACGGCTGGATATTTCAGTTTCTGTCTACCAGATTTCACTGACATGACATTGATCAATCCATAGCTATAGTGCAAAACACCAGCTAACAGACCCTACACAATAGGAATGAACCCTAAACCATGCAATATAGAGCAGACTTTTTAACCACATGGACATGCTTGTGCAAATTTCTTGCTCTTTATAATTAGATACGTTCAGCAATTGAATATTAGTTTTTGTGAATACTTTGCAACTGTAACTCTTTACCTGTTATTAAAGTCTAAATTCATGTTTTATCAATGAAATATATTTTCAGGCGGGTATCAATGTCCTTGATGAACTCACAAGAAGAAAATCCACATTGCAAAACAATGTCAAAAATGTGTTTGAAAAATATATGGTTTGTAATATAATTTTTCTGTACTATATTTGCTATCTTCTATTTTCTATTTAGGATCTTTTGTTTTGCAATATTTAGTTACATTTTGCTAAATTCAAGTTCTGCAAAGTTTAATTTTGCTTATCCTCCCTTCTGGGTTAAAAGGATAAATACCAGTTATATACTGCAGTTGATTCAGCCCCAGTGGCATACTGGATTAGTTAGCATACAATATTTAATGCTGTCCTGTTATATTCTAAGTTCAAATATTACCAATGTTCACTTAGCCATTTATCCCTCCAGGATGGATAAAGTAAGTACTAGTGATATACTAACAAACTGGGCACATTTTTTTTTTCAATTGTTGAACTCCTACAAATTTTCCTCTCATGACAAGACAGAACATTATTATTATTGTTGTTGTTGTTGCCATTGTTGTTGTTGTTGTTATTCCTTCATAACTCAGTGTAGGTAAAAATGTACTGGAGTCTTTAGTCATCTGTCAAGTCACAACAAAGTCCTCAGACAGATAATACTTCCATTAAGATGTGTGCTGTGCCCAATAAGGCTGCTTTTTGCAAGACATCAGTCTTGCATGGGATTTCCAGTTGCCTTAAAAAGTTTTGAAGTTTCAATGGGATTGAGCACAACGCTCCAATCACCACACTGGTATCACTTTTACATTACCCTCTCACATTCCATACAGTCTTGCCATTTCCACTTTCAATTCAGAGTACTTGGTGATTTTTTTCAGCCTCTTTACTCACAATATTCATGTCATTTGGTATGGCTACATCAATGATCTGACAGTATTTGTCTCTCTTATTCAATATGAAAATATCCGGCCGACGGTGTTCGATTACACGATGCGTCTGAAAATCATAGTCCCAGAATATCATTACTTTTCCATCCTCCTGCATAACTTTAGTTGAAACATGCTCACACCAGTTCTCTGTTACTTCATATCGGTATTTACGGCATAAGTGCCAATAAAGATACACACACACACTTTACCGTGGCGGCGCTTGTATTCTTTTTGTGCAAGGCTCTCACTTCCACTTACCAAGTGGGTCACATTTTCCACACTCTTTCCACAGAGTCTGTATTTCTGGGTGTCAGAAGATTTATAGATGTTATACTTCAACTGAATTTGTAGCAAGATCCTAGTTTTGTGCAGCAATGATCAGGCTTTCGATGGCACGCTTCAAATCACCTTGCTCAAGCCATGCCCATGATGCTGATTTATCCTTAACATCTTGTGTATTCCTTTCAAACTGTCCATGCATTCTCATTTCAAGAAGGCATCGCATAAAGCTTGTTCAAGTTGGATTTAATTAATGTTGTTGCACTGAACAACATTAAGTAAAATATATGCACGTATAATAATATTTAACATAATTGTGCACACTGAAACTTGGGAAGACCTTTCACTACAGAAATAGTCACACAAGAAATTTTTCCTCTTTGACAACATGTAAAGACACATTGCATCATTGACATCATCAGATCATTGGTTACTGCATTTCTGTGTTGTTAAACATCATCAGCCATGCATACCAATTTTGTCATTCACATGTCCAACCATTCCAGGTGGGACAGTAGCTTTTGGGGATTGAACCTAAATTGTTCCAATAAGTGGTATGACTTCCACTTTTGTTGTTGACCAACTCCACATTCTTGATATTTCTTCTTTTAATTCAGCATATTTTGAGATCTTTTCTCACTTTTGTTTGCATTGTCTGCAGGAATTACCACATCTATTATGAATTGTTCTTTTTTTCTCCATGTCATGTCTATATCTGGTCTACAGTGTCCATTTATTCTATCTATCTGAATGTCAAAATCCAATAGAATTTCTGGAAGTCTTTATATAACACAGATGTGATATACAGATGAAAACATTCCATTTCAAATACTAATATTTGAAGGAGAAAGCATGAATATCTTTAAAATATCTTTTGTAAATTTGACTGTTTTGGCTTGTGTAAGATGTAATTGGTATTCTATAAAAAATGATGAACTTGTTAAATTTTTTGCATAGCTGTTTTTTCTCTGTTTATAGCCTGGGATGTGGAATGCTGTTGAAAACGATGATTTGATGAGTGTGCGACGTTTAGTTAATCAGTGGTGCAGAACAGATATAGAGAAGGTAGGGAGAAAGTACAGCAAATTGCTTATAATTCTGATTGTTTTCTCACTTTAAAAAATACATTATTCTAGAAGATACTGAATTTCAAACTGAGGTTTTTTTATTAATTACAGAATGGAAAAACTTTGGTACAACTTGCTATTGAGCATGGTGTTGAAAATATGGATCGTTTAGTCAGTGAAATAAATCCATCTATGGTATGTTTTTAAATGATATCTTCTTATTTCTATTTCTTATTTAAGCATATTTCTCTCTTTTTTTTTTAAGTAGGGAGGTTACAAGTTGTAATTGTCACTATCTGTAAAATGTGCTCTCTATCTGTAATTTGTACTCAAAAGAATAACTATGAAAAATAACTAACTTGATCCAAAACACATTAATAAGAGATTATTAAAAATTGGTCAACATGGATCCAGGGTAGGGAATGATGTTAATTCTGAGAATATTGTCTGTCAGACGAAATGACACTGGGCTGGGATAAATGGAGATTTAAGTCCCTTTTGTCCAAACTAATATAGAGAAGAGACACTGAAAAGTTGTTCACATTTGAGTTCATTTGATAAAAGATTTGTCACTTTTCAGACAAGTTTTTGCCTCTTAATTCTTCAAAGATTGGTTTTGCTTGCTGTTGTTTTTTCTTGTCTTTTCCAAGTCCCTGTGATATTTTTTATTACACTGATGTTGCTAAAGAATCAATTCAGTTATTTTTCGATTTATATTTTAGGATTTGGCCCATGGTGTGCTTGCTGATGACATAATTCTTGTCAGTGAAGTTATTGAATCCAAAAAACCAGTGAATATGAATTTTCGAAATGGGGTAAGAATTATTATACTTTGCTATGAATTTCTGAATTATTTTTCATAAACATCTTAATATTTTATACCAGGTGTGGCTATGTGGAGAGAAGAATGTGGTTCCAGATTCAGTCTTACTGTAAGACACCTTGGGTAAATGTCTTCTACTATAGCCTTGCTAAAGCTTTCTTTAGAATAGTAGAGTCCATTTTCCCATGTATCCATAAGTACCATTCTATCTTTGACAGATCCACTTTGAAATTATCCTATTCATCTACACCAAATATAGAATCTATGGTCACCTCATCTAATAAATGTAAACTTAGCTCCTACTATCTAAATACATACAACCCTACCATAGACCTACACAATGAAAACTCTAACACCGATTGCAATAACATATCTAACACCCATGGCCCGACCACTTTAAACAACTTAAACATACATAATATAATACCCACTCAGAGGTGGATATTATATTATGTTGACAAACAACAGCAGTAATTTTATTCAGCTGAATACACGTCATTGATTGATTGAAATTACTGAAATACAACAACTTTAGCACAAAATAACTTTGAAAATAGAAACTTTTCTCAACGACACTAAGAGTAAAAAATGTTTTATATGACACATTCTACCAGTGTCCGAAGTTTGAAAGAGTTTAGTTACAAAAAATTAATTTCTTGATCTGCCATTCAAAGGGAAAAGATCCTAGGATAGCACCTTAGGACTTACACTCATGTATCTATGCAGGATTGAACCTAAGGACTCGTGCTCTGGTTTCTATAACTTCAGAAAGTTGAACTATGAACTTTTATGCTTCTTTTTTCTTCTCTCTTTCCATCTTCTTATTCTTTTACTCCCTTCCTCTATGTTGTCATATTATGAATATATTCCATTCTCATTTTCCATATTTTTTCCCCCTATTTGTCTCTGATGACAGAATATCCCATACTCGGGAATATCTCAGAAACAGCTGTAAGATTTTGAATTTCTTCCTTTAA
The DNA here is from genome assembly GCF_046866305.1 of Octopus bimaculoides. NCBI lineage: Eukaryota > Metazoa > Mollusca > Cephalopoda > Octopoda > Octopodidae > Octopus > Octopus bimaculoides. The sequence goes on along the minus strand of NC_142928.1, from coordinate 174,286,474 downwards.
TAATATTGTATATGACTTGAGACGTTTGCCTTGCCTTAATGTTTGACATCCTGTTTAATAATTATATATCTGCTGCATCAGAAATCTGCAATGGCTCCATAGCTACCATCTCGGCTATAACCTTGGAGCCCCAGTAATCCATTACAGCACTTACCTAGCATACCTAATCATTTAAATCACCTGTGAACTAAACCCCCATACTTTGTATATATATATGTATATATAATAATAATATTAAGGATAAAAATCCAAAATTACAGGTAAAAACTCAATTAAAATCAATTTATAAAAATTAAAATTAAATTTCACAGTATTAAATATATATAAATATATAGTTTTAGGGAAATAAACCAAGGTTCATGAACTCGTCGATGAAAATCCACTGTCACATATAGAGTTCATGATGAGTTCATGAACCTTGGTTCTTTTCCCTAAAACTATATATATATATATATATATGTAGGAAAACAGACTAATCAGACCCCTTCTGGAAGATGGCCCTGCTTAATATGGGAGAAACTCCACATGGTGTATCCAGTGCAAGCTATGGTCACCTAAGAGGTGCAGCGGTCTCACTGGAAGACTAACAGAGAAAGTAGTTTTTACATGTGGAAGATGTGTAGGTACATTAAACACCAGGAATGTACAGAGCTCCTCTATGCTGATGACCTTGCACTAATTGCGCAGTCACTATCAGAACTAGAGGAGAAGTTTAAGGTGTGGAAGCAAGGACTAGAGTCAACCTAGCTAAAACCAAAATCCTAATAAGTAGGAAGGTAGATAAAACACAAACCCCTTCAGGTAGATGGCCCTGCTCAGTATGCAGTAAAGGAGTAGGTAGTAACTCTATAAGATGTACCCGGTGCAAGCTATGGACACATAAGAGGTGCAGCAATATCAAAGGCAGATTAACTACAAAGTCAGTCTTTGTATGTGGCAGATGTTCAGGTGCAATAAACACTGTGAACAAACAGGAAACAACTTCTATCTCATTCCAGGGAGAAAAACTAGAGGTAGTTGATAGCTTCCGCTATCTGGGTGACCAAGTTAGTAGTGGGGGTGGGTGCGCTGAAAGTGTAACTGCTAGAATAAGAATAGCCTGGGCCAAGTTTAGAGAACTCTTACCTCTGCTGGCGACAAAGGGACTCTCACTCAGGGTAAAAGGCAGACTGTATGACGCATGTGTACGAACAGCCATGCTACATGGCAGTGAAACATGGGCTGTAACTGCTGAGGACATACGTAAGCTCGCAAGGAATGAAGCCAGTATGCTCCGCTGGATGTGTAATGTAAATGTGCATACCCATCAGAGTGTAAGTATCTTGAGAGAAAAGCTGAACATAAGAAGCGTCAGTAGTGGTGTGCAAGAGAGACGATTACGCTGGTTTGGACATGTGGTGAGAATGAATGAGGATAGCTGCGTGAAAAAGTGCCACTCCCTAACAGTTGAGGGAACCCGTGGAAGAGGTAGGCCCAGGAAGACCTGGGCTGAGGTGGTGAGGCAAGACCTTCGTACATTGGGCCTCACTGAGGCGATGACTACTGACCGAGACCTTTGGAAATGTGCTGTGCATGAGAAGACCCGGCAAGCCAAGTGAGATCGTTGCCAGTGCCCCTGGACTGGCTCTTGTGCGGGTGGCACATAAGATGTACCATCCTGAGCGTGACCGTTGCCAGTACCGCCTGACTGGCCTTGTAGGGTTTTCGAGCGAGATTGTTGCCAGTGCCCCTGGACTGGCTCTTGTGCGGGTGGCACATAAAAGACACCATTTCGAGCGTGGCCGTTTTCGTGCGGGTGACACGTAAAAGCACCCACTACACTCTCTGAGTGGTTGGCGTTAGGAAGGGCATCCAGCTGTAGAAACTCTGCCAAATTAGATTGGAGCCTGGTGTAGCCATCCGGTTGCACCAGTCCTCAGTCAAATCGTCCAACCCATGCTAGCATGGAAAGCGGACGTTAAACGATGATGATGATGATGATGATGATGATATAAATGAGAGGAAATAATGTTGTCATTTCTGAAAATATAATCTGTGGGCAGGCAGGTATTTTTTCTTGTTTATTTATATACTTTTTTTTTCTTACACTGATGTTTCCTCTGCTGGTGTGGATAGAATACTTTTGCAATCTTAAAAGTAAGTGTTTCACGTCAGAATGTTCTGATCTCAACTGCACTAGTTGGAAAGATTCCTCCCACTAGAGCTGTGACTGTTAGTGACTATGTTAGAATACTGAGCACCTCTTTAACCCTCACTTAGAGTAAAAGGTAGACTGTATGACGCATGCATACGAACAGCCATGCTACATGGCAGTGAAACATGGGCTGTAACTGCTGAGGACATACGTAAGCTTGCAAGGAATGAAGCCAGTATGCTCCGTTGGATGTGTAATGTAAATGTGAATACCCGTCAGAGTGTAAGTATCTTGAGAGAAAAGCTGAACATTAGAAGCATCAGTTGTGGTGTGCAAGAGAGACGATTGCGCTGGTATGGACATGTGGTGAGAATGAATGAGGATAGCTGCGTGAAAAAGTGCCACACCCTAACAGTTGAGGGAACCCGTGGAAGAGGTAGGCCCAGGAAGACCTGGGCTGAGGTGGTGAGGCAAGACCTTCGTACATTGGGCCTCACCGAGGCGATGACTACTGACCGAGACCTTTGGAAATGTGCTGTGCGTGAGAAGACCCGGCAAGCCAAGTAAGATCGTTGCCAGTGCCCCTGGACTGGTTCTTGTGCGGGTGGCACATGAGATGCACCATTTTGAGCGTGGCCGTTGCCAGTACCGCCTGACTGGCTCCCGTAGGATTTTCGAGCGAGATCGTTGCCAGTGCCCCTGGACTGGCTTGTGCGGTTGGCACATAAAAGACACCATTTCGAGCGTGGCCGTTTTCGTGCGGGTGACACGTAAAAGCACCCACTACACTCTCTGAGTGGTTGGCATTAGGAAGGGCATCCAGCTGTAGAAACTCTGCCAAATTAGACTGGAGCCTGGTGTTGCCATCCGGTTTCACCAGTCCTCAGTCAAATCGTCCAACCCATGCTAGCATGGAAAGCGGACGTTAAACAATGATGATGATGATGATGATGATTTCTAATGAGAGACACTACCTGTATGTTTCAATAAATTTTGAAAATAGCCAAGAATTTGGAATGATTTACTAAAATATCTATTTCAGTTATTGGTATATTAAATTGGTGTTTGGACATAACTTAAGAAAAGGTTCTAATAAATATTATGGTGGTCAGTTTGAATTAAAGACTGGACATTTTTTTAATGTTAAAAAAAAGATTTTTCTTAATCCCAATAATTACGCTTTCTTAAACAGAATCTATTTTGTTGTCCTGTGAACCTTCAAAAGAGTAAATTATTGGTGAATTTTGAACTATTCTTATGCACTGCTTCTCCCCCCATTTCCCACTACAACTTTGTTATTTAGATATAGGATGCACTTCTGTAAATCAAAAAAAGGTTGAAGTTTGATAAAGTTTGAAGATGACTCTTTCCTTACTTATTTTTTCCTTTGCCAACTCACTGGATTTAAAATATATTTGCAAATGACATATTGTTTTCCATCCTTGTAACTTGAATTTTAAGCATTTTTTCTACTTCATAAGCCACATGAACTTGAATCTTTTATTAGTTGAGAAAAAGTGAATGTTAAGTTTATATCTTTTTTTGATAACACAATTTGATGTCTGTACAGTGTGACTTTTGTTTCAAAAGTATCTTCACCTACACATTTCACTTACTGTCTTTCTGCAGGTGTGTGTTTCAATGTTTGTTTATGTTTTAGCTATATGCTAGTATTTGTGTGAGTTGCTTGAATGTGTCCATGTGTGTATGAGAGTATGTATTGGCATATGTGTAGTGAGTGAATGGGTTCAACAAGATATAGACTAAGTCCTTCATGAACTGAGTCCATGATTCTGTTTTGACTTACACTTGAAACTACTTAATGCCATTGAAAAGATTTGAACATCACAGCTTCCTGTTTTATCTGTGACTTCATATCTTTAAGAAATCATGTGCTTTTTTTTTCCACTCTTCAAGTTTGATATTCTAACTGTAATTTCCTCCTTATTTCTGCCAGGGTGACCGAGGAGCTACTCCACTCTATTATGCATTGTGTAATAACAATTCCAAAATGACAGATCTTCTTATTGCTCATGGAGCACGCCTAGATACCAATTTGTGTGATGGAGATGATGTATGTATTTATTCCTGTTTATATTATATTGTTGGCTGTTTGTACACCTGAATAATTAATTACACAAATATGACACAACACCATGAAGCAATTTGTAGCATATCCTGGCAATCATATTATATTTATAATATTTATATTACAATAAACTGTACCAGACTGGCATTCAGTGCTCTCATATTTTACATTTGACAATTGCACATATACATACACACATGCACATATACATGTGTGTGTCTGTGTATGTGTAAGGGTGCAGGCATGAATGTGTGATTCAGATGGTTTGTTTTGCAGTCACATAGGTTCATGTTCAGTTATACTGCTTAGCATCTTGGGCAAGTGTTTACTGGGTGAACCAAAGCCTTATGGATGGATTCAGCCTTTCCCCATAATTAACTTTGGAACTATTCACTTAGAAACTGTAAATGATATCATTTCTCTCCTGACATTTCACATCATCTCCTCATTTCTGTTCTTTGTCACCTCTTCCCTGGCCCACTCCTATATCCTTCACTTCTGCCTTACCCCCACCTCTGGAAAAATTGATATTCACCATTGACCATACTTCCAACCACGTACCTCATTCACTGTCTCCATCTCTAACCATCTGTCACACTCCTTTCATACTCTTGTGCTCTTATACTCACTACGTACCTCTCTTTATTTTTCATCTAAGAAAACCGTGCATCTCCTCCTCAGCAAGATACCTGTTCCTGTCTCTCTGTCATATTTTCACCTTCCTCTATACTATACCTGCAATCATTTGAGAGGTCTTGCCTTGCAAGTTACTTGGTGACCTCACTAGTGCCATTATCATGAAAAAAACCATGCCAAAACAAACATTGGAACTTGGTGCAGGCCCTGGTTTATTGTCTCCTCTTGAACTGGCCAACCCATACCAGCATGAAAAACAGGCATTGAATGATGATGATGATGATATACACACATGTATGTGTAGCTGTGTACTTGTTTACATTTGTATTTCTTCAAAAGTTGCTAAACTACAAGCAAAGATGTCATTTTCTCTATCAACAAATCATCCACTGGATCTTGAAACTCACACATTGTGCTTCCTTCTTTCTTTTCCCCATAAATGTTAGCAGTCCTGTAAAATGATCATGAATCTTACCTTTCTTTATTTGTTATAAAATCTGAATCCAGATAACACCAGTCATAAAATATGATTTCTCTTGACTAAGGACAAAACGAAATTTATTTGGGTAGGGTACAGGCAATCTTCATGATTCATACTGTCAAATTTTTCTTTGCTTGTAGAACAAAATAGTAGTTTCTTATATGTATACAAGAAGACATCAAAATTCATCTATTCTGTTCAAATTTCATTCTCATCAGATTTTCTAAGTATGAGGAGTATGGAAATTGAATATATGAATTGTGAGGACTGTTTATATAGAGCTGATATAATTGATCACATATTTACATGTTCTTTTGACTCTGACATGATATAAACAAAGAACACTGAAGCATAAGTGTATAGTATAAAACAGTACAGTTAGTGGCCATCTACTTTCTCTATTAATAATAATAATTAGTATAAGGCACAGGCATAGCTATGTGGTTAAGAAGCCTGCTTTGCAACCAAGTGGTTTTGGGTTCCATCAAACTGCATGGCAGTTTGGGCTACTCTAACCTCTAGCTGATCAGTGCCTTATAAGTGAAATCAGGTAGATGGAAACTATATGGAAGTCTGTCATGTATGTGTGTGTGTCTTCATATTGTCACAGTTTGAACAAAATATCATATGACCCATAGCTCAGCATTTCCATTATATATGAAGACCAGTGGAATAAGTAAAAATCTTTTCTTCAAACACGTGTTGGCAACAGGAAAAGCATTTAGCTTCAGAAAACTGTCTCTATAACTTTTGTCCAGTCCAGCTCATACCAACATGAAAAAAGGGAACATAAAAATTACGATGATGGGGTATTGTTACATTTTTCCTGATCTTCACAATGCCTGTAGTTTAGACATGTCAAACTGGGAGCCTTTACATGGTAGCTCAACTGGTGAGAAATAGCAATCATATCTCCATTAAATCACACTACAACATTTTCAAAAGAGAACAACAGCTCAAAGAGGGAGGATTATAAGTGTTTGCTCAATCTGCTAGACATATCAGCCAAATCTCCTTCAAATCATACCTTACTCTCTTAAGCAAGGCAAAATACATTGGATAATATAGATTTAGATATAATATGTGCAAAAAAAAGACAGGATGGTCATGGCCAGAAAACCATTGAATATGTCAGGTTGATCAGAGCTGACATAGAGATAAACAATAAGTTTAAAAAAAAAGACATTGGGAATGTATTCGTGGATGTATGAAAATTCCAGGATGGCTACTACAGGAATGCTTTTGACATTCAAAGGCATTACAGCAGTGACCATTCTGGAATTTTGCTCAATCATAGATCTATTCTGACTTGCAGCTTAGAAACAGCTACTGACCTTTTAGGCAATGCAGTTATTTGATCTGCTAGAAATAGTAACCAACTTAAAAAGGAGTGATAGAATACTGTAGTGCTAGATACACTATATTTGAAAATAAAATGGGATGATCATAGACTGAGTGTCTTTGACCAGGGTTGACTTGGGGTGAAACAACAACACCAACTACTGCAGTTGTGCTTACAGAGGAACAATATGGTGGAAGTGTTAATCTATTATTTTGAATACTTTATCTTTCAGTTTGATATTCCTCTGCTGTTTGCTGTCCTCATGAACTGCTCTACTTCTCCTATATCTCCTGAATTGATTGAAAAAACTATACCAAATAAACCTGAAAATTTGTCTAAACTATTCTATCGTGTAAGTGGAACAAATATCTCATTATTTTTGTATAGTAAAATTTTTGTTTTTGTTTAGTCAGAAGAGGAGGGCAGTGCACATATCATTTTTGGGGCCTGCAAAGCTGGTTTGATAACGGGAGGAAGTTACCCTCAGCTAGAAGACATCTTGAAGCTTAATAATAATAAAAAAACATGGATGGGAATGGAATTCCATAAGATTGATGAGAGAAGCAGAAACAGGCCTATTAGATTTGCCTGGGTTGAAGTGATGTGAAACAAGCTACTTCAGGATAACAGAGGTGGTTGTAATAGTGACACAGTAAGCAAACAGAGGGAGAAGATAGAGTATCTATGAACCAGGTATTGTAGTGTGGTGGCAGGTTCAAAGAAATTGGCCTGCTTGGGGTTGGACAGACTGTGATATACCTCAAAAGATTGGAATAAAGTTTTGTTGTGAAAGAAAAACTGCAAAGTTTGATGAGGGAGGAACTAGTTCATGAGTGTAACATTTGAGGCTAAGAGAAGAGATATTGTCTGGGTTGATAACCTTGACGTTTTGAAGTTCCCAGAGATGTTTTGACAGTTCATATATGTCCATTGCTATGAGAGAAGTAAAAGAAAGTAGTAAAGTTTTGAAAGAATCTTGTTGAATGTGTTTATTATTTAAACTGGAAGCAACAATGGTGTAGTTGGAGTGAGTGCCACCCAGGGCAGCCCTTGAGTGAGTGTGGTGGATTGACAGAATCAGTAAAATATTGAACAAAATGCCTCACCTAATTTGGTCATAGCTTCTTTATGATCCGAGTTCAAATCCCAGTGGATACAACTTTGCCTTTCATCCTTTTGAGGTCAATACAATAAGTATCAGTGAAGTACAAGTATTGATATATATTGACTATAAACCTCCCCAATGCATGTGACCTTGTGCCTATTTTATAAATTAATGTATTTGTTTTTCAGGGACAAAATGTGATCTTACATTGTATTGATTACCTAGTGCCAAAGGAGATTGTTGAAGTGATTCTTAAAAAAGGTTGTGCCAACTTAATTACTGCTAAAAATAAGGTAACGGATTTGGTTTTTTTTTTTTTAATTTTAAAATTATCTTTTACTACTACATACCTTATTTTCCTGTTTTTCTGGATTAACCCTACTTTGTGAATTGGAAATTAGATCCTGAAAATAATCTTTGTTATTGAATTTATATTTAAAAAAAATTTCTATGCTTAAGTAATCAAACCAGGTTATTAATGGAATAAGGCAATTTTTGTCAATTAAGAATAGCAACAACAACCACAATATTCTGAACTATCCTATCCTATCTGCATATTGTTTTGATATACAGCAGATGATATTCAGGGATGCAGTGATATTCAGGGATCTGATGTTTTGCTATAAGCAATACTCCTACTTCAGTATAAATTACAACCAGGTGTCTTCATTTAAGAGTTGACTATAGTCCTAGGTTTGCTGTTAGACCTAACTGAAACAGCTGTAAACTGTATGGATGGATGAGTTGTTACAAAGTACCTGTCAGTGTCTACTCCAGGAAAACTGAAAGGTAAAGTGGGCATTGACATACATTATAGAACAAACCAAAATATATTATTTAATCAAATTATATATTTGATTAAATAATCAAATATATTTAATATATGTTATATTAAATAATCAAATATATTCTCATCTCAATTGGTGGATGAGAACAATTTTTGGAATCACAAATTCCATTACAAAAAGAAAAATACAGGGGAGACAACTTGAAATTTTAAATATGGAATGCAATGGGGACGTGAATGTGACTTTGGCAATATGTTGACAACTCCATCTGTTTTGATCTACTTGGATCTCTTTAGTGTTGTGTAGTCTTTACTGCAGATTTTAGAATGACTAGTGAAGTACATAGGAGTTTTGTGAATGAACATAGAATGACATTACAAATTAAAAGAATGACTGAGGAAAATACTCATATATACCTGGCCCATATCTCTTATCCAGTTCTTTGTTGTGTAACTGTGGAAGCATGTGGCTTAGTGGTTAGGATATTCAGCTCATGGTTGTAAGTTCATGAGTTCGATTCCTGGCAGTGCATTGTGCCCTAAAGAGCCAGCCTTGTCCCATTCTGTGTCATGCTGAATCTCCCTGAGAATTGCGTTAAGGTTACACATGTCTATGGAGTGCTCAACTACTTCCACATTAATCTTATGCGCAGGCTATTCTATTGATCAGATCAACTGGAACACTTGTCATCATAACCAATGGAATGCAAGTATGTTGTGTAACTAATTCTTCAGTCACTGGATGTTTAAGTTAACATTTTATACTAACTTTTTAATGAAAATACAAAATGATTTATTTTTCATTTGTAGTTTTTTAACTGAAGTAATTGTTATATTTTCTCAGTTTAACCTGAACAGTCGGGAATATGCTGCTGAATGTGACGCTACAGATGTTGTTGAAGCAATTGATAGGGTAATTATTTTTTTCTTTGAAATATTTTCTACTTCCTGAAATTAAATGAATATATTCCATTTTGCTTTTTATGTAATCTTAGAACATCTGCTGAAATACAGTCGGAATGCAAATCTTTCTGAGTATGACTTTGCATCTTATTCCTGAGGAGTTACTAAAATTAGTATCAATTACATACTATTGTCAGTTCAATCCAGTATAGCTCTTCTCTACAGTTGTATAGCCTTGTGCCACTCTGAGACATCTTTATTAGGAATCAATTTCCATGAAGCATACGCACACACCACACCACACCACACCATACATTCTCAGATGCACGCATGTGTGTCTTTGTATAGATGTTTACAAACTACACTGAGCTATGATTACAGTAATAATTGTTGACATTTCCTGTCAACAATTTATCTGCTATCTCTACACTTTCTAATTCTTCTAGGATAAAAAAAATACCTTACTTAAAAATCATGTAAGAATAAGGATTGGCAATAGGAAGAGCTTCTGAACTATGCTAGCATAAGAAAACAGATGCTAAATGAAACAAGCCAATGAATAACTGATATATATGTTTAATTAAACCAGTGAGACCAGCAATGTTGGCATTTGTCTGATACAAGAATGAAATGAAACATCTTTTGTTGGACTCACTCTTTTGATAAAACATATTTGTATTCAGCAGTAATCTTTCAAGCAATTCATTTTGTGTGGTTTTACCATGTTTTCTTGAACAGATAATTCCCACCACCAAGGTTTATTTTTGTGTGTGCATGTATGTATGTATAACTGTTAATTGTTGCTCCATTTCTTTTATCTGAATATATTAAACCATGGTTTACCATTTAAATTACCAACTACTGTTAACCTTATAGCAAGGCCTATACATAGTGAGGTAATACACCAGTAGTGCCTACGGATACATTTATACCTTAGACGGTTGCATAACCTCTAACTCAATTTTTCTATAGGTATATGTATATATATACTGCAGTGCAGTTTTGTAATTAACTTACTGTTCCATGATTTATAATTTTATGTCTCTTAACTTAGTCATCAAATGTTCTTAAAACAATCCAATAATTGCCATAAGCTGTGTTTTTGCTATAAAATTTCATACCCTATGTGTGACCTGTTGGATAAATATCTTCTATTGCATTGTAAAAGAAACTCAGTAAATGGAAATTGTTCAGAATATGTGTGTGTATGTATGCATGTTTTTTCATGTGTTTTCACATTAATGTTGATTGGGTTGCTGCAATGTTGTTTGTTTCCCATATGATATATTTTAAAGCTCAGCAAAAGCATGTGAAGACAAGTAAAAGTTGGCATCAGGAAATGCCATAAAACAACGCCTCAAGAAGTCTTGCCTGACACACACCAGCATAGAAAATGTGGATGCAAAAGCAAAATATGACACCTAAAAATAGTGCCACTTTCACCTAGTTTGTGATGTTTGTGAAGCATTCTCTCTTTTTCAGACAATCCTCTTTTTTATATATTTCCAGACTGTGTTTCGGTGGTGTTTTGAAAGTAAAAATGATGCCAACTTCAAGTTGTTAGCATTACATGACTATCGCTACTTTGTGATGCCATTGGAGGTAGGTTTTTACATCATTATCTTACACTTCAATAAGCTAGGTTACAAGGCTGTTTTTACTCACCAACACTTTGCAAGTATTGGTCCATCTATGATTTATATCCCCACTTTAATCCATTCTTATGTCCTTCAAAGTTTCCAACTACACACTTGCCCTACCTAAATCAACAACTGTTTCATGTATTGTCTATTGCTGAACCCTGCCAACCACCTGTAAAATATTTACTGTGGCAGATTTCCCCAAATGTACAAAACCACTTAATCTCTATTCTTAAATATCTTAATATACACATACCTGTATGAGCATACGTTATTTAAATTGACTCTTCAATATATAACTTCCTAATCTCTCTCTCTCAGCCTTAGTTTTCTCCTTAATTCTTCATGTAATTTCCAAATGGAATCTCCCTTAGTTCTCCTTTCTGTTTGTGTTTCTAAGTTGGCTACAGATTTCTTCGTACTATGTCTTAAATAACCCTTGCCTCGTTTTAATAATAATAATAATAATTATTATTATTATTATTATTTTATGTTTGACTTTTGTTTTGCATTTGTACAAGTTGGATCCAAGTCTCACCCAGAGACCTCAAGAGACAACAAGTTAGAAGTTCTTGTCGGTGTTATGTCTAGGGTACCATATATTTGGATTTGTACATAGTGTTGTTCTAGAGAATGTTTAAGAAAATTGTTTGTTTTAAAATTGGAGATCACATACACAGTATTTTACGTAGGATATGGGCAGTTCCCATGAGCACTATCTTTTGAACTTCAGCCATTTTGGGGTTTCCTGGTATCTGAGCTAGGTAGTAATCAGCCCGTTTCGCTGTCATTCCCTGGGCACCTATGACAATAGGTATTGTTTTCATCTTCAGATTCCACATTTTGCTAATTTCTATTTCAAGATCTTTATATTTGCTCAGTTTTTGGTAGGTCTTGACAGATACGTTTATATCGATTGGGACAGTCATATCAATGAGGAGGCATGATTTTTGTCTGAAGTCTTTCAGTATGATGTCTGGCCTATTTGCATCTATCTTTCTGTCAGTTTGAATGGTGAAGTTCCAGAGGAGTGCAATGTGATCATTTTCAAGTACTGGGGGTGGTTTGTGTTCCCATCAGTTTTTATCATGGGGCAAGTCCAGGTTTTTGCATATTACCCAGTGAATATATTGTGCAGCTCTATCATGCCTGTTGAGATACTCTGTAGGCGCAAGCAGACTGCACATGGAGACAACATGATCGATGGTCTCATTTTGTTGTTGGCATATACGACATAATGGGGAGCTGCTGTTCTTTAATATGTTGGCCTGGTAGTTCTTTGTAGGTAGGCATTGATCTTGGGCTGCTATGATAAACCCCTCTGTTTCTGATTTCAAGCCAGAGGCCATTAGCCATTGATGGGTAAGGGCTTTGTCAATATCTGCATTATTCGCTCTCTTTGGATATTTGCCATTGAGAGGTTTTCCATGCCATTTTTCAGTCATAATATCTAAGGCAGCAATTTTAGCACGGGTTTTCAAGCGCTTAGCTTTTTCTGCGGGTGTTTCTAATTCGTCTAATTCTTGAATTTGTTGCAATTGGAATTCACTTAGATATTCCTTTGCCTGTTTTGTTACTGAGTAAGATGCTTTCTTGCTTTCATGTTTTGAGACAAGTTTTAGCATCCAGTCCTCAGAGTTTTTCAGATAGGTGTCTAGGCCAATTATGGCTACCTTCATTGTTAATGCCAGCTGTAGAAGTCCACGGCCTCCCTCTTTTCTTGGCAGATAAAGACATTCTATATCTGCCTTAGGGTGGTGCATTCTATGCATTGTCAACAGATTTCGTATTTTTCTGTCAACATTACATATTTCAGTAATTGACCAGTTAACGATATTGAAACTGTAAGTCACGACTGGTATGGCTAGAGCATTGATCGCTTCGATCCTGTTTCTTACATTCAGCTCTGTCTTCAGTATTGCTCTCACCCTGCGATAACATTCTCTTCTGATCCTTTCCCTCATCACTGGATGCTTGATATTGTCCCCTTCAATTACCCCTAGGTATTTGTAGCTCTCCGCTGGTTCTAACTCTTTTATGACATTTTGCTGGTCACGGTTCACATTAGATGTTTTTGTCATTTTTCCTTTGATAAAGGTAGCTTTTGCACATTTATCAAGGCCAAATTGCATCCTGATGTCATCACTGAATTGTTTAACAATCGCTAGTAGGCCTTTGAGTTGTTGGTCATTTTTTGCAAAGAGCTTTAAATCATCCATGTAAATGAGATGATTTATATTTTTATCAAATATTTTATAACCATACTGTGCATCATTGAGCAATTTTGAGAGAGGTATTAAGGCTAGACAGAAGAGGAGTGGTGATAGTGAGTCACCCTGGAAAATGCCACATGAAATTCTTACATCTCCAGCATTTAGAGATTCATTGTCATTGTTCAACATCAGTGTGGTTCTCCATGATCTCATACTTACAGATAAAAAGTTTCGCAGAGTAGGAGCTATTTTATACATTTCCTGACATTTCCTAATCCAGCTATGTGGTAGGCTATCAAAGGCCTTTTTATAGTCTATCCAAGCTATTGACAAGTTTTTGTGTCGCTTGTGACAATCTTCTAAGATCATCTAAGATCATCTAAGATGATCTTATTATCTTATTATTATTATTATTATTATTATTAGTATTATTATTATTATTATTATTATTATGATGATGATGATGATGATGATGATGATGTACTTGAATATTCATGTCTTTTCCTCCAGAACAATCCATCAGAAGAAAGTGAGGATTCAGCTAGTCTTTCTCAGAAATCCCCTACTCCAAATACCTCAGCCTTTCAAAATTTTAGCAAATATCAGGTAAGTTGTCTGAACATTGAAAATTATCCATCATTTTTCTGTTTCAAGGTTGACAAAATACATACAAGAAGTATTCTGTGTCAATTAATACAGTGAGCCGGCAGAATTATTAGTACACCAGGCAGAAAAGCTTAGTGGAATTTTGTCTGTCTTTGTGTTCTGAGTGCAAATTCTGCCGTGGTTGACTTTGTCTTTCATCCTTTCAGGGTCATTAGAATAAGTAGCAAGTAAGCACTGGGGTCAATGTAATAAACCCACTTCCCCAAATTTGCTAACCTTGTGCCAAATGAAACCAATATTCTGAGTCAATTTAAATCATCTATAATCATCTTTAAATTGTGTCATGTGCTTTGTCAAAAGATACCATTATTACGTATTTGTAAAAATAAAGAAAATTACATGCCTATGTGTTTGAAAAGACATGATAGATGTTGCTGTGAAGAAATGCTACTTTAACAGGTGACTGATTATATTTATTGCAGGAGAAAATCAAATTATTTGTTACTGCTGTTGTTGAAGGAAATGTGGAGGAAGTAACTAACAATTTATTTACTAATGACCCAGAACTTTCTGCATTTGAACCTTGCCTTGCTGGTGCCAGATACAAGGTAAACCAAAGTTTATTTCAATGCAATACCCAACAAATTTTGCATATCTGTTTTTCTCCATGACTGTTTACAATGTACACATTATACAAAAGAAGTGTAAATTTCATCTAAACATGCCTTATAAATTGTTGTAGTTCTGAAATTGTAAATCCTTATGTTTTCAAACTTACTGCTTTGTTTGCAGTACATTTTCTAATAGTAGTTCTTTGGAAAATGAAGTACACATCCACATATCAAGGTCACCGGCCCTATCCACAAGCACACATTTACTCACTCTCACATACACACGCACGTGCACCTTCATTTTCGGATTGCCAATACTTTATTATCTTCCCTCCTTCCTAGCTCTCCTGTCTAACCACCTCTGTCCAGCCAGCCACCATGACTGACTGTTATTTGCTAAAGCTTCTTTTATTTTCTCGTGTTCTTTTCTGTTGAAGAGCGTAGGCTCGAAATGTAAAAGACTTTCTCACCTTCCTGAGCATTAAACACCTGTCTTCGTCTTTTGTTTTTCTGTAAATTTCAACTAACATAGTGCATATGTCTATGTAAAAGAGCTCTTTTCCTAACAAAGAACTCAATTGGTTCTGATGAAGATGAAAGACTATAATGCAGTTTCACAGTTTGTTGACTGCCCCATAGTGAGCCTTTGAAGTATAGAAATCTATTTGAAATGTTTAAATTTATTTCAATTCCTTTCATTTATGCTGTGTTGTGCAAAGAATTACCATCACAAAATGTGCTACAAACAAAGCAATAAATTTGAAAACATAAGGGTTTACAATTTCAAGAACTAATGCAATTTATGAGCCATATTTTGGTGAAACTTACATTTCTTTTGTATATTGTGTACATTGTGAACAGTCATGGCGAAAAACAGATATGCAAAATATTAAATGGATATTGTATAATGAAGTACTCTTCACTAACATCACTGCATCACTTGTTTGCTTACTAGAAACAGTTGTGTGATAATGGATTTAATTGTAATTGTATTTCATTCTTATTTATTCTTAGTAGGAATTTCAACCATGTTTCGTGGTCTGCTACCACAACAGCTCCTTTATAGGATCCAGTTAGCTCAAGACATCATCAGGAGGAACCACGTCCGGTTTCGGCCCCTACTCCTCTACCGTTTTGACGTGGCGGGCCCCCCCCCCTTTCGGAGGTGTCTTCAGCTCTGGTGTTGGGTGCATGTCTTCTTTCTTCTATTCCCTGGCCTCTTCGATGCAGCATCAACGAGTGTCAGCGTCCGACTGATTGTCTTGTCAAATTCCCCTTTTTATACCTGCTGCTAGGCTCCAGCAGGCTGCCCCAGCAAGTTGTCACGTGACACTGTCTAAATATCTCTCTCCTTCTCTCTGTTTTATATATATATATATATAAATAATTTATATATATGCATATATACATACGTATATGTACATACTTACATCTATATATATATATATATATATATATATATGCATATGTGGGCACAGGACGTCATGAAACGTGTACAACAAAAAAGTATGAAGCACGAATACATGAAACATGAAATAGAAGAGAGGGTAGGATTGGGTAGGTTAAATGTAATGCATATGATGTATGTCTATATATTATGTGTGTATATATGAGTTTTTTTATATATGTGCATGTAAATGTGTGTCTGTAAAGGAATGTGACTGAAAATGTTGAAACATTTGTTTAGTCTTTATAAGGAAGTATGTCTAACCATCTTCAAAAATGTTTTTATGCAGTGTTGAAGCACATAAACCACTTAGAGCTCTAGAATTTATTCGTTCAGATGTTCTATGATGTCATATAATTTTCCTTTAACATTTATTTATTCTTTATCTGGATGATTAATAATCCATATGAAATCTTCCGCTTTCTCTAGGGCGATGGTCAACCTGTACTTCACAAGGCAGTTCTTAGAAGTTATGTCCCAATTGTAAGGACTTTAGTTCACACCCTTGTTTATAAAAATAAGCTAAGTCTTGACTCTTTAAGAGATCAGGTTAGTATACTTCTTAGTATGTTACTAATTAATTTTTACCCATTTCCTCTTTCTTTCAAATTATCTCTGACTAGAACAGTTTTTAATGCATAAGCAGTTAATAATATACTAAATGCATTTTTCTCTTGTCTCTATGAATTTCTAAAATACCTTTTGTAATCAAATTTCCTTTTGAACACATAGTTAGTCTGCACCTTCAATCCAGTTATCAGTTATTGAGTGACATTGTCCTGGCTGTGAATAATTTAATATCTAATTCACTTCACAGCTGATTCCTATATTTGTGTTTGTGAAGGATTTATCACATCACAGTTTCTAACAATATTTTATTTTTAAATTGATTTTGTTATTTTTTATTTTGTATTTGCATTGTAATTTCCTTTTTTTCCCCCCAGTTTTATCGAACTGCTCTTCACTATGCACACGGAATGCCTGAAGATAATGAAATGTCAAATATATTGATTGATTATGGATGTTCTGAGTTTACTGTTGATAAGGTATGTGTTTCATCATCATTATCATCATCACCATCACCATTTAACGTGCATTTTCAATGCTGGCATAGGTTAGACAGATTGACAGAAGCTGGCAATCCAGAGGACTTCATGCTTCACTGTCTGCTTTGACAGGATTTCTACGGATGGATGACCTTCCTAACACCAACCACTTTACAGAGTGTACTATGTGCTTTTTATGTGACACTAGTACCAACAAAGTCGCCAAATTACATGCAAGACAAGATTCCTCAATTGTGTGGGGGAGTAGCATTGAGGGAGGTTTTGTGAAAATGTTTGCCCTTTACATTTAGTGTGTATTTGGAACTTTAAATGTAGACTAAATCTATAGAACAAAAAAGAATGTTTTTTTTTCTGATTAACATTCAGTTCAAAAGAACTTTACAATCTTTCTTGTTAGAAGCCTGGCATTAAACTTCTTTGTTTTGAATAACAAAAATGTATGTAAAGCCATTTGAAATAAAAATTGTAAATACATTAGTCTTTTCAGGTAAAGAAACACATATTTTAAGAATTTTAAAAATTAGGCTATGTAGTTAAGAAATTTGATTCCTAACCATGTGGTTTTGGGTTCAGTCCCAAATATAATATAGCTCTGGGTTGACCAAAGATTTCTGAATGGATTTGGTAGAGTGCTACATCACCAAATAGTTAAGACATTTGAGAAAGTAGTGGACTATGCACCACGCCACCAAAGATTTAGTCATTTGAGAAAATAGTTGACCTCATGTGTCCAGATAACATGTAAGTGGTAATACTTTATATTTTATATTATCTTTTAAACAGTTATATATTTAGCTTTAATCGCAACAAGGTTTTTAATAATAATTGTTAATTATAGGTATTCTTTTATTAGTTTCTGACTTAATAAGGATATTATCTATTAAATTACTGGTATAAGTTTAACATTAAAGGATTTAAGGATAACGAATATTTAATACGTATGGAGTGTTTTAATTATTAACTTTTGGTTTATGAAATAGTGTAGTTCACTTAGAATTAATTATATTATTAGTTAAGTTCAATTGAGTTCATTTTGTTTTGGAAAGAATAGAATATAAAAGCTTTCACTTTTAAATTAATAACTATGGAAGACTGGTGGAAATATTATCTTCATGAACTTCAAGGGCTAAGTTGCTATTTAGTTAGATAATTTAGGAGTTAGTTATAGGTTTATTTATAGAATTATTAATTTTCTGATAGTTTTTGTACATAGGGTAAATGTGGTTTCTTTGTTGTAGTTTAATTAATAATGTTAGTGTTTAATCATTCCTAGAATTAAGATTGAATAAATGTGGTGATATCTGAGGTATGTTTGTTCCCAAACAACACTTATTTTAGTGCTGTTGACACTGCTGGATTGACTGGTACTGTCCAGGTGTTGAAACCATAATGATATCTGTGGGGCAGCTGATGATGGAGGTGTGTTGGATTGTTGGCATGGCTGTTATTGTATGTGCGGAATAGTTTTATAAGACATCCATTTGATATATATATATATATATATATATATATATATATATATATATATATATTGTGTGTGTGTATTTATGTCTCCTTGTCTTGACATCACATGATAGTTGTAAGCAAGCATCACTGGCAAACAAGCAGTGTCATTTGTTTCCAGTCTACTTGAAAACAAGTGAGGGTTGGCAACAGGAAGGGTATCCAGCCATACAAAATCTGCCTCAACAAACTCCATCTGACCTATGCAAGCATGGAAAGGTGAACGTTAAAGCAATAATTGATGATGATGTATGATGAATATTGATTTATCAACTCTTCTTCAAATACATGATCTTGTAATACAGTATATACTAGTGTATATGTCATCATCATCATCATCATCGTTTAACGTCCGCCTTCCATGCTAGCATGGGTTGGACGATTTGACTGAGGACTGGTGAAACCGGATGGCAACACCAGGCTCCAATCTAATTTGGCAGAGTTTCTACAGCTGGATATATGTTTGCATATTTCTGTGCATTTATGGCCTATGATGTAGAAGTTGAGTGTTTAATGAACACATTGTTCTAATTTTGATTTTACTATGTGTCACATTGGGTAAGTGTCTTCTACCATAACTTCAAGTTGACCTTGTGAATGAAATCTGATTGATGAAAACTGTGAAGAAACCTGTTGGATATGTATATATGGATGAATAGATTGGTTAATGCATGTATTGATTGGCTAATTTCAAATTCTGCCTAGGTTATCTTTGCTGCTCACTCTTCCAGTGTTAATAAAATACAAACCAGTTAATAAAAATGTATTGGGGTCAATATAATCCACTATTCTCTGAAAGGCAATACCCCAGCATGGCCACAACCCAGTGATGTATCCCGTAAAAATATTGCAAAAATGTAATCCAGTTACTAACAGCTAAAAGTTTATTATTATATATTTTTTAAACATTCTTTTCATTATTTATTAAATTTATCATTCTGTCTTTTACTTGTATCAGTCATGGAACTGTGGAATTGCTAGCACACTGCCTTTAAGGGTTTTAATTGACCCCAGTCTGGTATCTATTCTATTGGACTCTTTCGCCAAACCACTAAGTTACAGGAGAGGCTTAAACAAACCAAAACTGGTCGTCAAGCAGTATTGGGACACACACACACACACACGCACGCACGCACACAAACACACAAACACACACACACACACACATACACACACACACTTCCACAAAGTTTATGTCTACCAAATTCACTTACATGGCATTGGTTTGCCTGAGGTTATAATAGAAAACACTTTCTGAAGGTACCAAGGTACTATACAGTGGGGCTTAAACAACATCTTTGCAAGTAATGGCTTCTTAATCATACAGTGGCTAAGAAGCCATTATTTATTATTTTTATCATTCTTTCCATTATTAATTTATCATACACTGTTCACATCTTCTTTTCATTCAGGATGGTCGTTCACCATTGTCTTTCAAAGATCGCAGAAACCAAAAGTCAATGGCTGATCTACTGCAATACCAATTAAAGCAGGTACCTTTTTATTTTTCTTATTTTTCTTTAATACAAAAATAAACCACTGTAGTGCCATGTTAATAAAATAAGTATCAGTTAAGTGTAAGGATTTAATCAATCACCCTTAATTTATGGTTATGTACCAAAAATTAGACAGCTTCAGTAGAGTATTGGTTAAAATAGCTGACAGTATTTAATTATGTCTCTAAGTTCATACCCTGCCTCATTATTTATTTATCTGTTTACTGTTTTATGACTTCATTTGTTTTGCAGAATCTAGCGATTCCAGAACCTAATCCATGGGCATCCCCTCTTCCCCTGCCCATCATTGGATACCTGATGGACTGTCAAGATGGTAAGCATTTCCACAAATTCCACAGTTCCAGAATGAAAGCTCTGAGCTACACCTCTCCAAGCTCTGCCTCTCAGCTTGGCGCCAGCTTCTGTAGCAGCAGCAGCAGTAGTGGTGGTGGCGGCGGCAGTGGCGGTGGTGGCAGTGGTGCCGGTCGAAGCAGAAATACAATGATAACCTCAACCTCTTCATCTTGTGAGAGGATGCTTGCCTATCCTGCTGACTGGAGTCTAGAGAGCAGCGATGATGATGACAGTGAGATTAGCGAGAGGGAATATGATGAAGTTTGGGAAGATGAAATTCATGCACAAACTGAGAAGACAAGGAAAAGTGAGACTGAAGGAAGATGGAACTATATGGCATCATATGCGTCATATGCATCTCCTTATTGTTCAATATTGTAAACACAAAAACAAAAGAGAAAAATATAACTCTCTTGAGTTTGTTTGTGTGAGAAGAGTCTGTTATAAAGCTGTTTAGCAACTGATCTGAGAAGGTTTGAGATTAAGCTAGTGAATGAGTTATTGATTAAGAAAACTGGACAGTATTGTGTGAGTAGATAAAGGAGATTGACTAAAACTGCTAAATATAAATGGCAGCATATAAAAAAGAAATTCATTTCAAAATGGGGGAAAAAAATAACAAAGCGTAAATAGCAAATACAATTAAGATGATGATGAGGAGAAGAAAGAGAATGAAAACTAGCTCTTTACAATAGACCACTGGACGTGTTCACTACATACAGTTTATTTATCCTGTTTGATCAATGGAGAGGTGGGGGGTATGTTGTTCAATCTGGTGAACTAAGTACTATAACTTATCTTGATATGTACATTGTGAGAGTGTGTTGGTGAATTGTTTATTGAGTAGTGGAGGGTTGTTTACTGTCTCTAGTGAACTGTTAATTAAGTGATATGTGCTTACTGTGCATTGGGGAATCAGGGATCATTTATTGTAAATGGCTGACTGTGGTGCATTCTTTGTTGGGGTTCATGAAGTGACTGACTATTATAGTATGTGTAGACTGAGTATGAGGAACTATTTATTATAACTGACAGACTTCGGTGGCATTTTTTAAACAAATACAGTAAACTAATTTTCATGACTGACAGAACTGGTGTATGTGTGTGTGTGTACTGAGCATGATGAATTATTTATTGAATGGGTTATTTGTTTCTTGAGAATGGGGAACTGTCTAACAGTGTTGTGCATTAACTGAATATTGTGGGCCATTTATTATAATGGACTGATTGTTATATTTGTTGAATGAGTATGATAAACAATTTGCTGTAACTGTTTCTACATGTGAACTCCAATAATTTTGAAGTTATGCTATTGGGCACATAGTCATAAGTTTGGGCCTTTCTAAATCCGTTGTGTTGTACATTTAGGCGAAGCATGAACCTGAGCTGGACTAACAACATGTTTATTCCTTCTTTACAGTTCTGTGATTAGCTTTAGAAAGTTATAAAAATAGCTTCAGAAAAGAACACCATCCTACACATACAGAGCATGAATGGGGAAATGAATGTTTGAGGTTTTATTTATTGGATACAGTGAACTGTTTAATGTAACTGACTGTAGTATTTATTTAAAGATGGATGAACTGTTTATAGAAGGTTGTGTGTTTGTACTGAGTATGGCAAACAGTTTATTTTAATTGAGTAATATTTAATTTGCTGAGTTCAATGTATGATTGTATGCATGCATGCTGTTTTGGTCAAGTCACTCTCTTGCTACTCTGAGTTTCACTTGTGGATGCATAGGGTTTTATGTGTGTGTGTGTGTGTGTTTATGTAAACGTTTGTTTATAGAGCATGGTAAACTGTATAACATCGATGTCATTCTTTACTGAGAGTAGTAAACAACTTATAACAGTCTGACTGGATTTTTAAATGATTATTGTGAAATGAAGGTAGTGGCTTGGCAGAATATGTAGAGCAACTGACAAAATACCTTACAGTATTGAATTATGTCCCTTTGTGTTCTGACTGTGAATCCTGTTGAGGTTGACTTTGCTTTTCGTTCTTCCAGACAACAAAAAGTACCAGTCAAGTAACACTGAGGTTGATAAGATTTATTACACTCCTTACTACTAAATTTCTAGCCTTTTGCCTATATTCATCATCACCATTTTTATGTCCACTTTTCTATGTTGGCATGGGTTGAATGGGACATTTTGAGGCAGTGTTTTATGACCAGATACAATTCCTGATACCTACTCTCCTAATTACTTCTTATGACATATAGGAATATGGTGTACCAATTTTAAAAACTGGAATACACTCGGTATACTAATTATTATTATGAACTACCTGTTATAATGGACAAACTGAACTGTTTTCTGTTGTGTTGTATGTTTTGACATTACTGTATTTGTTGAGCATTTTGGGCTTTTTATGATAACTTACACTGGTGTGTTTGTTTCTTGAGTATCTTAAATGTTCTGCTGCAACTAACAGCAGAATAATGTGTTTACTCAATGTAGTGAACTACTTATTATTACTGACTTACTAAAGTGCATTTACTGAGTATGGTGAGCTATTTTTTATTACTGACATACAGAGTGTGTGTTTACTATATATAGTGAACTATTTATTATTACATACTAGAGTATGTATTTGAGTATGGGTGAACCACTTATTATTATTATTGGCAAACTAGTGTGTGTGTATTTACTGAGTATGGTAATGTATTTATTTTTCCCGGCATACTAGAGTGCGTTTACTGAGCATGATGAACTATTTATTATTACATACTCAAGTCTGTGTTTACTGAGTGTGAACTATTTATTATTATTGATATACTAGAGAGTGTGTTTACTGAGTATGGTGAACTATTTATTGTTACATCTTAGAGTGTGTTTACTGAACGTAAGTGAACTATTAATTATTTCTGACAAACCAGAGTGTTTACTGAGTATGGTGGAACTGTTTATTATTATAGGCATGCTACAATGTGTTTACTGAGTATGGGTGAACTATTTATTATTACATGTATATTACAGTGTGTTTACTGAGTATACTGAAATATTTATTATTACTGGCATACTAGGGTGTATTTATTGAGTATGGTGAACTGTTTATTACAATTAACTGTGTACAGTGTTTGTTTAGCCAGTTTGATGAAATATTTGTTATCACTTACATACTAGTATGTGTTTATTGAGTGTGATTAACTATGTATTATGATTGACAAATGAGTGTTTGTTTACTAAGCATGGTGAACTGACATTCTGCAGTGCATTTACAGTGTATGGTAAACTAATGACCAAACATATTACTGACATACTAGAGTGTGTTTACTGAGTGTGGTTAACTATTTATTGTTACTGACATTTTAGTGTGTTTGTTGAGTATGAGGAACTATTTATTGCTATAGACATGGGTAGAGTGTGTTAACTGAATATGGTGGACTATATTGTGATAACTGAGTAATGTGTTTTTTTACTCAGTATAGTGAACTATTGATTATAACTGTCTAAACTGTTTGTGTACTCAGTATTATTAATAATTTATTAAAACTGAGTAAAATGTTTGTTTACTCATTATATGATTTATTTATTATAACTAATGGACCAAAGTGTTTGTTAATGAGTATAACTAAATAACTAAAGTGTTTATTGTGAATCTTGAACTATTTATTCAAACCAGAGATGGAGAGTGTACACAGAGAGAGGGTGTCTCCCTGTTTCTCAGCTCAGAGATAGGTGTGTATGGAGGGTGCTTATAGTATCTAACCTCCACACCTTTCCCACTCTTCCTCAAACTGAGCCTCACAGATCTTAGTGTACCTCTTATTCCTAAAAGCCATTTCAATCACTGATTTCAAATGACTAAAGCATTACAGTGTGTCTAATCAACTGTTTGTTATAACTGACTATAGTGTTTGTTTACTAATTGTGATAAACTATAACTGATTGGTTAAATTGTTTGTTTATTCAATATGGTGAAGTATTTATTATAACGAAGTAACTAAAGTGTTTGTTTACTTTGTATGGCAGATTATTTATTATAATTTTCTGATGTATACATTTAGATTTGTGTTTTTACCAAACATATAAAATGTTTTATTATATAACTTCTGGAAATTTCAGCTGTCCTTTTTGTTAGGACATCAAGATTGTTAGTAAATTCCAAATGTAGCATCTGCTATTATTACATCTTATCCAAAACTGGCATATATCCTCAATATTGGCAGTTTTACTTTTTGGAAGGTTTTAGCTTGCAAACAGTTTGTCTTTTCTTAAATGATAATGTAGTCCCAATAGTTATAATATCATGTACCATAGATCTTATAGTAATAGGTGTAGCTACTATATAAATAAGAGTATTGCAGTTGTGTTAAAGATTATAGAAAGAACTATTAACAACTGCTCCTTTAACTAATACACATCTTTAAAAAAACCCTTTATGTAGGGATAAAAAATGATACACAGAAAAAAAAGCAGTACTATATAATCAATATATATGTAGATGTTTATACACATTTATCAAAAACACAAAAAAAATGAGGGAGCCCTTACACAAATACTTTCCATCTTTTTGGTTTCATGACACTCTGGAGATCAAAAGCTTACTGGCACACTTCCCATGGAAAGTTAATAAAACTGTTTTAAAGTTTTAAAATTTGAAAGAAAAATATATAGAAAACTATTGTTTACTTTGTTTTATAAAGTTGTTTATAACAAAATTATGATCAACATATTTTTCAAAACACTCAAGCATTAGTAAGGATTTTCTATAGCCTTAAATTTCATTTTAAAAATCCTTGGTGCTCCTAGGTACCCTTGTAAATCACCAAGGTGCTGCAACACACCATTTGAGAATTGTTGCACTGTGCAGTCATCTAACCTGCTAATAACTGCAGCCAAATTGCCTGCAATATCTACCCTACATACCTTGTTATTTGGTTGACTACTTGCATACCATGAGTTTTCTTACAAAGCTGATTTGGTGTTGCACAAAGAAAAAAAGACCTCTACAAACATGCTGAAGATGGAGTCACTATGAACATGCATAAACTTTAAGAATAGTAACTACAATATCAAATTAAACCATGCCATGTCAGAAAAAGGAAACATATACTGGATAATGTAGTTTTAGATACATTGTGGCTGAGGTAAAAATGAAAGACTGAATGCTTATGATCATAGGTCTTGAGGTTATAAACAACAGCAAGGATAACAACTCTTGAAGAATAAAGCAAAAAATACAGTTGATGAGAAGAGGAGTGAGTGCATTAGCTAGGTTTGGAATATTTACTACAAGTTATCTTGTAGAACTTCTAGATGCTTTGGTGATTATACGCTTCATCAGCCACTGTTGGACTGAAGACAATTACTTGTCAGCCACATAATATATAACACTTGTTAACATTACAAGTGGTTAATATATAAACTGATCAGGAAAGATAAAGGAGCAAAGCAGGTTACTTTGAATGCAACTGAGAAAATATAAATATATTAGAAAAGCATCAACTGTATCTATTTCGATCATGCTGAAAAGAACTTGGTGAGAATCCCTAGTCTTATATAAAAATATATAAAAAATTTCAAAACCAACATCTATGTATAATGTGGTCATCTTTATAAAATTTCATTGAAAAATTTGTGTGAAAAATTCAATGAAGAATCCTCTTGAATGACCCTTTGGTGAATTTACGAATGTCCACACAGATCGAAACTAGTGATTGGTAAGTAGAGGTTTAAAGAACTTCTGATAAAATAGTTTTAGTTGTGGGTGTTTTTTTATATATTCGGTAAGCAGTGTCTGTGTGTTGTTTATGACTTTAGCTAAAAGGTTTTTATAGATGGATTTAGGGGATGTCAGATGTAGGTCATTTCATAGCTGATATTGTGTGTACTTCTTGTTGGAATGTACATTGTTGTGCACCTGTGCATACACATGAACGCATGCACAATGCACACACACACACACACACACACACACGCAGTTGGAATAGACTGACTGAAGCAGTATTCTACCTAATAGTACTGAATACTTTCTGAACAGGATAATCTAAACATTATTTCTTTTACCAACTGTCCCTCAAATTACAAAGAAATATTAGTAATATAATAATGTGTATGTAAATATTAGAGCTTGTCTAATGATACAAAAGAGATAAAATTATAGTTTTAAACCTTGAATTTTTAATAGTTGAATAGTACTCAGTAGGATTTGAAAAATGAAAATTGTTATTATTAGAATATCTGTAAATACCACTCAGTAGTATTTAGGCCACAATAAGAGACTGTAAATTCTTTATAAATAGCTAATCAATAAGAATCTTGTCTTATCATTTTACAGATAATATCCATGAAGATTTTAAGTGAAGAAAAAATTCACACTCATAAACACATACGTTAGAGATGATTTCACACAAAATGCAATATTTCATTATTGAACCCTATGTTCAATAGTTTCTCTATCAAACAAAGTAACTTTTTAACTACTTGCTTGTTAGTTGAAACAAGTATTTCACATAGAATGAGTCCATATTGTAAAATTTCTAATTGGTTTAAAAGCCAAAAAAAAAAAAGAAAAAAAAAACAAAAACCAATTTTATAAATTTAATTATTATTGTGTCCATTTGCATTAAAATACTCCGTATCAAGTCACTAGTGCTATAATTATTTTGTGAAGAATAATACAACAAAAAACAAACCTTTCTATACATTTGTTATTACTGCATTGATTGTTTCCAATCAAGTGCTTCAATTATTTCCCTTGTTTTAACTTTTACATTTTGAAAAGGAAGGGAATAAAGCATTGAAGTAGTTTTGAACAAATTCAGTTATACAATATACACATATAGAAACAAAAAATCTTTAAGAACTTTTATATCCATGCAAAGTATAAAAATTTACACTTAGGACACATTTCAGTTGTTGAACTCTATAGTTCAGTACTTGAACTCCACATAGTTTTGCTACAACCTACTTCTATTTTTTTCCTTTCTTTCTGCATGTGTGAGATATAGGTTCTTAAATGCCCCTTTAAAAACCCAACATATGTAATTTTAAATGTTTTGTTACTTAGACACTTGTACATCTCAGACTCTATGCAAGCACCAAGTAAAATGATCCTGTATTGTAGCATTTTTGTATGATCCTTTCTCTATCTTATGATTGTATGTTTTTGTTTTTGTGTATGAACATGCATTAGATTAATATCTTGTGTAAATATATTTAGTTGTGGATTTATTTATGCATATTGATGTGAAGATGAGTGAGTGAGGGAGATAGAGAAGAGCAATTTTTTAAACAACGAGGCTATGATATCCAGTATATTTATAAACCAATGATAATTAGTGGTACAAATTATCCAGTGTATACTTTTTATTATTTATTTGATAATGTAATCACTTTGAAAGGTTTTACAGAGAGTAAAGCTAAAACATACACTGTTCTTTCCTCAATTTTACAATATATATTAGGGAGTCCTCTTAGTTTATTTTCAAAGTTCTCTTGGTTTTTCCCTAGAGTTCAGAATGAGCAAAATAAGTTTGCTTTAACTGAAATATTTATTTCACTTTTATTTCAAGTTGACTATATAAATTATAATTTTAATTCAAATTCATAATTTTAAAAAGATATTTATTTGAATGATATTAGACATTATAAACACCAATTTAAGAAAGAAAATAGAAACAGGTTCACTATTAGGATTCAAACCATGTATCTATTGGTTACCAGGCTACTGCATTGCTAATTGCACCACAGAGTCCCTGCATAAGTATATATTTATCAATATTTATTTAATATGTATTTGGTACAATTTTATTTCAGTTAAATTTTAAAATTTCAATCTCTTTAACAATTATAATACAATTTAAATCTCTTTAAGAGTTTTCTGTCTGTTAATATATCCCTTAGCCATTGCTATAGATCAACTACTAGAGATATCACATTGTTATTGAATTTTAAAACAAATATTTTTTAAAGCATGTTGAAAAAATATAAAAGGAAACTAATTTTTTAAAATTAAAATTGGTTGGTGCTTATTGATACAGCACCAAATTCGGCACCTTATCATACTGTTTGATTCCTGTTAATGTCGACTTAGCCTTTCAACTTATTGGAGTCGATAAAACAAGTACCAGTAATAAAACTGGATTCTATATCTGACAGCATATATGACACATTTTTATTCCAAAAAATGTTCTCTCAAAATCTTTTGACATGGGACATTATTTATTCCAGTAAATATAGATAGAAAGTACATCTCTTCTATCAAAATACTCTTGGAAAAAGTTGTACATAGAATAAGTCTTGTGATTCTTGTATGCTGGCAAATATGTTTAATCGTCAAATTTATCTTAGACAGGAAGAAAGCGTACTTCTGTCTCCAGATAAAAGTCAACAAACGAATCGATGTCAACAGGCTGTGCCTATCTAGTCGAAATAATTTGTTTGTTATTATTTATTGAACACTGGTTCCATGTTTCATGACTTTATGCATTTATATAATTAGACATTTGAAGTTTATTGTCAGGGTGTTGATTTTTATAACTTCAATTTATAAATCAGAAACGAGTTTGTATATAATTGAAAAAACTGAGGATAATCCATTAATTAGCAATATATGAATATTTCTCTGCAAATTGGAATATAATATATCCTGATGGAGAAATTTTCTTGCTATCATCTTGTCATTACACTTTACTGCTGCCTGTCAAATTATTGTGTGCAAATGAGCAAAATACAATATGGATAGAGCAAGCATTTTACTAGTTTGTCACCTTAGATTTTGTTTCTTAAACTATTTTCCTTAGAATTAAAATCTGTTTCCTGTGTCTAGTTGTAGTGCTCATAGAGAATATTTTCATTTTGTTGTTCAATATGTGCTTTGCTATTTGAAAATGTCAAAATTAGCATATCAAATTTCTTTTCTAAAGAAAGAAAAACATTGGTCTGGTGTTTTAATTTTGAAAGGCCAGGACTTCAGCATCTCCAACACCACTATCACAAAGGGTTGAAGAAATACCAAAAAGAAAACATTTGAATAAGTTTTGTTTGTTAGTAATAATCCCATTAAATTGGGAAAAGTGTCCTTACAAAAGATAAATTCATTGAGGAAAAAAAATGTAAATATGTCACTGGTATGTGTGTGACATGAAGAGGCTAGATTACGGAAAAAAAAGTTGGCTAAGTATGATACTTGGGTAAAAAAAAGTATACAAGATAGAAGAGACTAAGTAAGATATTTTTCTGTTATGAGCTCTGGGTTGAATAATTTTATACCCAATGTTTTATGACTAATATTTTCAGGGTTTTTAAAGCTGAAGTTTACTTCTGTCATTGAGATATATATATTTTTTGTGTGTCTTGTTTTTAGATTCTACATAGCATTATTTCAAGGTTTTTCTTTTCAGTTAATAATACTAAAATTAGAAAAATTAGTTCTTTTCTTTGTGAAGAAAAACAATATATTCTTATCGATTTTTATTAACAATAGACAAAAAAAAAATAGATCAGTTAAAGTTGAATAACCTTTAGGTAAAATAAAATACTTGGTTAGTTAAAACTAGATTATTATTGTTTATTTACTATGGCACCAATATTTATTGTAGCACCAATTGAAGAAACTGAAAAAATGGTTGTGTTTTAATTTTAAAAGTAAAAAAAAAAGAACATTTGGGTTGTGAAAAGTTCAGCCCAAAAGATATGTCTTTTTAAAACCCTACCTTATAACTGGAATGGTTAGCTCAATATTTTGTTTTTCTTTGTTGATACTTGCTGAAAAAAAAATTTAATAAAAACAGTAAAAAATTTGCTAACCCAACCTCAAAACAAACAGAGAATCAAGAAAATTTTTACAAAAAAAAAACTTTGAAAATTGTGATGTTTCAAGATTTAAAGAAATCATTTCAACAATGAGTCTTTCTAAAAACAAGAAAAAGTAATGAAATTATTATGGTTACTATTAAAGAAAAGAAAATTCAGTTGTGAACAATTATTTTTGAAACAACAAAATTATTCCTTCAAACATTTAAAAAATAATGGCTTATTTTAGTTTTTGAAAGTTTTTCTTTCCTTCTTTTCCTTCAAAGTGAAGCTGTAATCTGAATGATTCAACATTATATGCACTGTGTATATAGCACAACTGATGGTGTTATGCTAGTTAAACAGCAGAAATGGATCCATTTAAATACCAGAGAAAGAACTGTTATATGTGATACTAATTGTCATAGATTATGTTCTTACAATGTTATTCCTTTCAATGGTATCAGCATTCTGCTCAAGAACATTAATTAGACAATAAAAACTATTATGTAGCAGAAGTATTTTGATTTTTTATTCTTTAGGTTATATTCTGCAGTTGATTACATATTTTTTAATATATGTGTGTATGTGTGCACAACTGCACTACCCACCAAATTCCCTCCTCAAGACACTCATACCAGCCATGATCCCTCTAACTACAATATTCTGCTGTTGAAATGTGAGCAGAATACATACTTCAGATTTTCCTTGATATCATTTACGGGCTTTTACTATCCAAAACCATTTCACTGTTATCCATCTTTTATTTTTAATACTGTCTTCTCCACCCACATTTTATATTGATCACCCTCCATCTCCATACATCTCTTTCTCCCCAATTCACTATACACACACACACACATAGTGGATGAAAAGATGCTAATATAAGTGTATTGTAAATGAACACCAAATTAGTACTCAGAATAGTCAGATTCTTAAAATCCAACCTCCTAATAATTGTACAAATAATTCCACAGAAGAGTTGGCTATAAGAAATGTATAGTTCAAATGTATAATAAAGTGATAAAAGATGAACTAGCATGTATATATGGTATTGTACTATTATAAGTGACGTTACAAAAACATAATCCAAGATAGATTTGACAAAGATAAAAATATAGATCTTTACACCTGTTTCAAAAATTCAGCAATTCGTTGAAGTAATGATGTGTATTACATAAGTATGCAAAAGGGTGTGATAATACACATCAAACAAGCAGAAATTATAATCAATGCATAAACATGATACATTAACCCCCTCTTCCTTTATCTTTTTATTGATGTTTCTATGCTCTTATATATAGGTTTACTTCTATAAAATCTGCTTTTTGCCTTTTGCCACTTTCCATCTGAACAAAAGAATTTGGCACCTCATGTTTCCAGCTTGATCATATTAATGTATCATGTGTAGGTGTTAATAATAAATTCTACCTGTTCACTGTATACTATTATGCTAACAAGTATACTTGTTAGCATAATACACAAATCACTGGATTTTTTAAAATGGCTGTAAAGATATATCAAAGACTATATTTTTCTTCTCCAAATATATCTATGGTCACGTTTATGTAATAGGTTTTATGACTGATAAAATGCCATGTATATCTATATATCTATGCTTGTTCCATCTTAATAATTCTTAATATACATACATACACACACACACACACACACACACACATATATACATTAAGCATTATACAACAATATATATTTTATATATGTTATATACATACATATATATGTATTGGAATATGTGGGACAATAATAACTATAATATTTACCTGCTAGAAAGTGAAGGACTTGCTTATGACAGGTTGCATGATATAATGCTCCATATTGGGCCCAAGTAGCCACACATATACAAAGTAAATATTTCAAAGCCTTAACAAGCATCTCCCACCGTCAAGTAAATATGGTATTTAATAGGCGGCGTACAGTTAAATTTGCATATTCAGCCACCAGAAATTTGGCTGAAATTATAGTGGCACACAATGCTTGTAAATTAAGAGTTTGTTGAAATGGGTTTAGCATTCATATAATAATAGTAATAAAAATGATATAATTAAGAATTGAAATAGTCTTACCCAGCAATGTAGTTGTAACAATCATCTAAACCACATGTTGAATAGCCAGTGCTTAAGAAAAAGCATAATTTATAATTTATAGATATTCATTAACTCAGGGGAAATAGGAACTTGTGCAACTAGATTGAAATCAAAATTATATATTCATATATCATTGTTTAAATATTAAAAATTTAGAAAACTTCACTGCTATATGTAAATTTATCAAGAGCGTAAAAGTAAAGAATGTTAGGCACAGTATTGTATGTTCTACAAGTAGCATGCTACTGTTTAATGGAGAGAAACTCATGATTGTTATGCTGTATGAATTTATTTAGAAGATCTTTTGAAACCTTCCCTAATAAAATATAATACTGATTAAGGCAACATAATAATATATTAGGTTGGTGCATATCACCAAGATGGTGGCTGTGTGCAAGTGAATGGCTGGATGAATTCTGAAAACTTTCAGAACAAGGGACCTGGAAACTATGCTGGTTCTATGAAGGACATTTCTCCTCAGCCATCTCATCTACTGCTCTCAACTGTGGTCACCCCACAGTATCAGATTAATAACAGAACTTGAGACAGTTCAGCAGTGCTACATCAGGAAGACTTGCATCAATGGAACAGCTGAACAACTGAGAGAGACTGAAAGAGTTACACTCTACTCCCTGGAGCAAAAATGGGAGAGATATACTATGATATACCTATGGAAGATCCTGGAGGGGTTGGCACCAAACTTTGGCATTGAGAACTACACCAACCCCTGAACTGGATGTCACTGCTCTGATCCAAAGGTCTCAGCTGTCCAGTCTAGAGTGAAGATCATGTGCTTCAGTAGCTTAGGATTCAAGGACATATGGCTATTTAATACTTTACCAAAACATCTGAGAGATCTACATGGAGCAGAGGTAATACTGCTATCGATGATAGATTAGAATGCTAAGCAAAAGGGGAAGCTTTCATTACTCTAAAAGATTGTTAAACCCAGTGAGGACTGAAATCAGGTTGGTATTCAAAAAAGTACAAAGGAATGAGAATCAGAGAGACCACTATGCTACAGCAATGGGATAATAGCAATACTGTAATGGATCAGTTTAAAAATTTCAAGAATAAGCATAGGGCCAGATTTACACAGTTTGATATAGATTTTTATCCCTTGATGTCTGTGAAGGCAATTGAGTTTGCAAAAACATATGTTGACATAGACCACATAGATTTAGACATTGTGCACATGAGAAAAACACTTCTGTTTAGTAACCTAACTGGAAAGAAGGATTACATTGTGTCATGTGAAGGCCACTTCAAAAAACACTATGCAAACCACCTATCTTCTTTCCAGCACATAGACAAAAGTAAAGCCACCAAGTTGGCTAGCCATGTATGGGGTTTGAAGAGCAACTCCACATCACATACAATCAAGTGGAAAATCATTGAAAAATCCATGCCATATGCTAATGGATCTAAGAAAAGCAAGTTATGCCTAACTGAAAGATTGTATATCCTTTTTTTAAAACTAAGAATTCCTCTACACTGCTGAATTCCAAATCAGAAGTTTTCAGCAAATGTAAACATATGAGCAAATTTCTTTTGGTGAATTGGAGGGCACCACTCTCTTTGGATTGAACAGCTGTATTGCAGACTTTAGACTCCACTCCATTGATTCTAGAACTAGCCTTATTATGACTTTATTCTCAGAGGGGACAGAACTCTAATTCTCTCTTCCTTATTTTACCTTCTTTTTCCATTTTCTTTACTCTTTCACTTTTTGCATTCACTTTCCTCTCATTTTTCCTTGTGATTTCTTTTGTTCTATCGTCCTGATTTGTAACTTCTATACACCATATTCTCAGAGCCTGAAGATTATGTGGAAATATTAGGAATGTTTCAAAAACCTAACTAGACCACATTTCTAATGTATGAAATTATTAGTAGCTCATAGCTACATACTGTGTATATTAAACAATATTTATCTCTCATCAGATGGAATACTTTTTTTGTTGATCTTACTTTAACGGACAAGTAAACTAAATATATATAATGGTGGTCTTGATACTGGAAATGGTATGAATTTATCTTCTTGCTAGCAATATAAACAAGTGTGTGTTTTGCAGCAAAAGCTGATATGAGAGTTTCTCTCATGATATCTACCACAGTATATTTTATTCTAAGAGAACATCAATGTTTGAGAGGGGATAAATATTACTTCTTGGTATTAATACTGCCTCTGTCGCTAATACACACACACACACACACACACACATATGAGATGAAAGTAGTAACTATATTGAAAAGTAATGTTTATTGTCATTTCAACATGGCTGTTCTGTAGAAACCAATGTTACTACTGTTTTTAACCCCAGGTGGGGATTTGCTCTCTTGCTTGCAATATATATTGGGTGCAGATTGCATCGATAACCAGTTAGAGGAGGCATCCTCCTAGGATTAAAGATGGTAGTAATGTTGGTTCTTATGGAACAGCCATGTTGAAGTGGCAATAAACATTACTCCTCAGTATAGTTACTACTTTCATCTCTTACAGAGATTTTCTAACTAGCTACTTTGCTTGTTGCAAGATCACTGACTGGTTTTCACTTATTTTTCTATATAGTGCAAGCTAGAGCAAAATACTGCTATCACTAGCACAAATAGTTAAAAACTGGAGGGTCTTGTGGTCCCGTCATTACTGGAAGATGGTGGAGGTCCACTACCCTGCTTACAATATATATCGGGTACAGATTGCATCAATAACCAGCTGGAGGAGGCATCTTCAAGGGGTTAAAATTGATAGTAACATCGATTCCTACAGAACAGCTATGTTGAAGTGCTGACAAACATTATTTACATATGGAACCTTATTTATATATATATAGATAGTGAGAATTTACAAAAAACACAAGAGATGAAGACGGGTGTGTAAACAACAAACAGATGTATTAGTTTAATGCTCGGGCAGTGAGAAAGTGTTTTACGTTTCGAGCCTATGCTCTTCGACAGAAAGGAACACAGAAATAAACAGGGAGAGAAAATAGAAAAAGGTATAGTGGCTAGCGATCTATCATGGTGAAAGATATATATATATATATATATATATATATATATATGGAACAAAACGTAACAAAACTGATCTGCCAGTCCCTCTACGCAAGATATTAACATAAAGCTACAACACTTAATGACAATCATACATGACACATGCAGTAAGTTTGCACCAAAGAGAATGCCAAGCTAGCAGAAAGTTATAATACTTAGGGATAGGAGGATTCTAATGAGACGACAAGCAAAAATCTCAAATCATCTAAATGGGCCACTAAAGGATAACAAACGATCCTATCTCAAACAAACATTGCTTGAGATTGAAAATGAACTCGAACACTCCCATGAAAAGGAGAGGGCAGAAAAGGAAGCCAGGGCTGTCAAAAATATTAAGACAAACCCTAAAGCCTTCTATTAGTTATGGAAAAGAGTCTGCTTCAGTACAATACAAAATAGGGCCATTATTCAAAGAAAATAGTTCACTGACTGCAGACCCCCAGAGGAAAAGTGAAATACTGAATGTGCAATACAAAAGTGTTTTCACCACTCCATTGGGACACTTGCAAGTAGCTATACCCGATAAGTTCTTTGACTCCACAGCTCTACACAATGAAATGGCAATTATTGATAGCATCAAAATAGAGGAAACTGATGTGATATCAGCCATTGATGGAATAAGCTCAAACTTAGCCACAGGCTCTGATCAATTCCCAACAATCCTTCTAAAGAAATGCAAAGGGGCTCTAACAAGACCACTTCAGATTCTCTTCCAGAGCTTCCTCACAACTGGGAGACTTCCCCAAAAGTTAAAGGAAAGCATAATATGCCCTATCCATAAGGAAGGTAGCAAAGCAGATGCTAAAAATTATAGACCTGTCTCTCTAACCTCCCATGTCAGCAAATTCATTGAACGCATTGTCAGGAAGAAACTAATTGCATTCCTTGAAGATAATGACTTGCTTTCTGACACTCAGCATAGCTTTTGCTCAGGAAGAAGTTGCCTTACACAGCTTTTGCTGAATGATGAAACAATAAATGAATCACTCAAATGTGGATGTGATATATCTCTACTTTGCAAAGACCTTTTATAAGGTTGATCATGGGATGATATGTCACAAACTACAGAGACTCAGCATAACTAGACAAACTGGAGAGTGGTTGCATGACTTCTTAAAAGATAGAAGCCAGGCTGTAGCAGCCAATGGAGCCCTCTCCAAGGAGACAGTAACAGAAAGTAGAGTGCCTCAGGGAACTGTATTGAAGCCTCAGTTGTTCATGGTGGCTCTTTCAGACATGCCATCAGTTACACAGACAGCCACACTTACTAGCTATACCGAAGACACAAAAGTAGTACAGGCAGTCAAGGAACCCTCTGATGCTAATCTTCTACAGAAAGAACTAGATGCCATATATAAATGGGCTGAGGACAACAACATGCAATTTAATGTGGGCATATTCCAAGCCCTCTACTACCAGCTAATTGGTGCTCAGAAGTCACAACAATGATACTTTGGACTAAAAGGGGTGCAATCCTAGAATCACATATGGTGCATGATCTTGGGATTGATATGAGCAATGATGCCTCATTTCACATGCATATCACCAAGATGGTGGCAGTGTGAAGGCGAATGGCTAGATGGATTCTGAGAACCCTCAGAACTAGGGACCAGAAAACTATGCTGGTTCTATGGAGGACATTTGTCCTCAGGTGTCTGGACTATGGCTCTCAACTGTGGTCATCCTACAGTGTCAGATTAATAGTGGAACCACCTCAAGGTGGTTCAGCGATGTTACACAAGGAATATTGCATCAATGGAATAGCTGAGCTACTGGGAGAGACTGAAAGAGCCAAGACTCTACTCCCTGGAGAGAAGACAGGAGAGGTATGCAGTGCCATATGTGTAGAAGATACTGGAGGGGCTGGCACCAAACTTTGGAATCGAAAGTTATACCAGACCTCGAACTGGACGTCACGGCACTGTTCCAAAGGTCCTAGCTGTCCCATCTAAGGTGAGGACCATCTACTGCAATAGCTTGAGATTCAAGGGCCCACAGCTATTTAACGCCTTGCCAAAACATCTGAGGGATCTCCATGGAGTGGGGTAGATGTTTTCAAGAAACAACTTGACTTCTTGCTATTCAAGATCCCAGATGAACCAATATCAAGGCAGGAAACTCAAAAGAAGGCAGCAGTGTCTCAAACTCCCTCTTTCACCAAAAGCCAATCACATAGGATTGGCCAATTAAAAGGTGATTACACTGGCAGTGTCCCAGCATGACCACAGCCTTAGGGCTGAAAACATAAAAGAAAATATATATACTTATAAAAAAGGAAGTTTGTTTTGTTTTTATGTTGACTACTGAAAACACTAAATAAAATTGATATTTCATGTTTTTTGTGTCATTCCAATTAATTTGACCATTCTACAGATAACTTTTACAAAAACAGAATGGCAGTGGCCAAGTTGGTGGTGTATTGACTCCTATTTCTAGCAATCTGAAAACTGTCTATTTCACGGCAATGCGTTTTGCAGAGAGGGCATACCTACACATGAGTGCTCCACCAAATTTGTTTCTTCATAACTTTGGGGTAAATGGATATTTAAAAAAAAAATTTTTTCTACAAATATGCTTCTAATGGTGTGCATTATAAGTATATTGGAATTTGTTGTGGAAACCTTTTTTTTGCTCCTATCAAAGCTGAACCATTTGAATTTTTCGAAACTGCTCTCTCCACTTGTGGAAAATGTTTTTCACAATGAACTCCAATATAATCAGAATCTAAACCATCTGAAGCATTTTTGTATAAAATTTCATTAAAAAATATCTATTTTTCTGAAAGTTAGGAAACAAATTCTGTGGGGAACAGTTGAGTAGTTATGGCTGTAAATGATAATTTATATATACATGCATGCAGGAAGACTGACATTTTTGCATATACATTCTGATTGTCGAAAAAGATCAATAATAGGGCTCCTCCAATGGATCCTTCTATCTACTACATATTACTAATATTTTATTTAAACAACCCAAGGGAAATAACCTATACCACCTGCAGTTTTTAGCGAAGCGATCAATATTTGATTCTCACGATCAGCCAATCTAATTCTGCATTTCACTACTCACAGTTTTGAACTGCTAAACATTATTATTGTACTTCCTTGATTTGAATCTTAAACCTTAAAGACTTCATTCATACATTTCTATACATACTTTTTTTAAATGCCCATTACTCCGATAATTCTGCATTTTTGCAGTTACACTTTTTCCATGACAGTAGATAAATTTTTTTATTCCACAACTTATTTGTAGTGGCTGTATGCAGGCATAGTTTGGATTCGATCCTCGATTGCCAAATTTCACTTAACACTTCAACAGCACTTTTCTCATGGTAAAACAATAGTATAACGTTTAACGTTTTAGTTTAAACCAAAACTTCGATTAGATTAGTCTTGCATTTATTTTCAATAATATTGTTTAATGTTTCTTTTTGATTTATTGGTAAAATAAGTATTTTTATATAATTTCATTTATCATTAGTTAATATTCTAATTAAGGTTAAGTTAATAGTATAACATTTAAAATTTTATTTAAACTAAAGATTCGATTAGATAAGTTTTGCATTTCTTTTCAATAATTTTGTTAAATGTTTTTCTTTTATTCATTGGTGATATAAATATTTTTAAATAAATTAATTTATTAGTTTTGTTAGTTTATATTATAATAAACGTAAAGTTAATGATATAATGTTCATAATTTTAGTTTAACCTAAAACTTTGATAAGATAAATATTGCATTTATTTTTTCAATACTATTGTTAAAATATGTATTTTTATATAAATTCACTTGTTATTTATTGTTAGTTGATATACTATTTAACACTAAGTTAATAGAACAAAGTTTAACATTTTAGTTTAAACCAAAACTGCAATAAGATTAGTGTTGCATTTTTTCAATAATATTGTTTAATATTTCTCTTTGATTTATTGGTAAAATAAGTATTTTTATATAAGTTCATGTATTGTTAGTTTATATTCTAGTAAAACACTAAGTTAATAGAATAACGTTTAAATTGTATTTTAAATGAAAGATTCGTTAAGATAAGCTTTGCATTTATTTTCAATAATACTGTTAAGTGTTTTTCTTTTATTTATTGGTGGAATAAATATTTTTATATAAATTCATTTAATATTTCTGTTAGTTTATATTCTCATAAACGTAAAGTTAATAATGTCACATTTATAATTTTAGTTTAACCTAAAACTTCAATAAGATAAGTATTACATTTATTTTTAATAATATTGTTAAACATTTTTCTTTTATTTATTGGTAAAATAAGTATTTTTATAGAAATTAATTTGTTATATATTGTTAGCTGATATTCTATTAAACGATATGTTAATAGTATAAAGTTTAATTTTAGTTTAAACTAAAGCTTCGATAAGTATAATATCGTTAAATATTTTTCTTTTATTTATTAGTAAAATAAGTACTTTTACTTCTTGATATAATAAGTATTTTTATATAAATTCATTTGTTATTTATTGTTGGTTGATATATATACATTCATTTTATTATTATTATTGTTGTATTTTGACCCGAAGATTAGCTATATTTTTGAATAGAATTGATTTTCGATCAATTTATTTTAATCGATTTTATTTTATTTTATTTTCTATTTGAAAATTTGGTTATGGAACACGTGTAGTCATTTTATTATTTTAATGATTATTACTTTGTATTTTATTATAGTTCTTTTTAGTGTATTTACTTATTAAATTTTTCTATATGTGACTGTGGATTTTCATGGATGAGTTCATGAACTTTGGTTCTTTTCTCTAAATTATATATTTATACACACACACACACACACGCGCATATATATATGTACATATATAGATATAGATATATAGATATATACATACATACATATATACACACACACACACACACACACATATATATATATACATACATATATAGATATATACATACATATATATATATATACACACACACACACACACACACACACACACACACATATATATATATCAATATACATACATATATATATATAGAGATGATTGTAAGATTGTGGTTTCGATTCCTGGACCAGGCGACGCTTTGTGCTCTTGAGTAAAACACTTCATTTCACGTTGCTCCAGTCCACTCAGCGGACAAAAATGAGTAACGTTGCGATGGACTGGCGTCCCGTCCAGCTGGGGAACACATATGCTATTGAAACCGCATTTATTTATTTTTATATATATATATATATATATATATATATATATATATATATATAAGGTTGCGGAGGGTATTGGATTTAACCAAACTCAAGAGGATGCATTTAAGATACAATGTAATATATAAATGCACCGTGAGAAATCTATTACATAACTCTACTGCTACATACATAGGTGCAACTAAAAACTTCAAACATCACTATGCAGCCCATTTGCACTCTTTTAGATACAACAAACACAGTAAATCTACAACATTAGCCAATCATATTCATCACCTCAAAAGCAAAAATACCCAATACATTTTAAAATGGTCCATCTTAGATTCTGGAACTCCATACCAGGGCCAGCGCTCCAACTCCAAGCTTTGCCTAATGGAGGCGTTCCATATTTTAAAATACAATTCTCCCACTCTACTTAATCGATATAATGAAGCGTTTAGCAACTGCAATCACCGCTCTTTCCACACATTTAAATTTTATCACAAGCAAAATTGCACAAACGATCACGCAACATAATCACACGACTCCCCACAGGCAACCTATTCAACCTGGCAAAAACATCCATCTTTTACCATCTTTTGAATAGGCTTATTTCCTTTCGATCATATCACCACATATATATATCCCCAAATCTATTTCCTCCACACTCTAATTCACAATAACACCACCACCGCATACAGACTACGTCGTTTCTTTCAATCCCATTCCACCGTCTGTAAATAGGTTTGGCTGCATTCTTGAATATGATACTACTAACTACCTTTCCCACCCATCTCTCCCTTTATTTCTGTCCTTGCTTTACCACTCATACCCCCACCACCTATATACTACATACGCGCATTCCTTCTTACTCACTAAACCTTTTAACCTTATCCCCCCATTCCTCCTTCACTCTATATGCTCATCCCCTCTATCCTGTAAGATCAACTGACCATAAAAATATACCACTACCATTCTCCACCTCAATCTTTCCTCTACCCCCTTTCCCATTCTGTCTTCATGACTTGACCTAATTACCCTACACTCACTTCTCACTTGACTTGGACATTCTTCAAGTAAACAAGCAAAAACCATCGGATGCAATATGGCATATATTCACCATTGCTTCAACATCTATTTCTGGATTATCCCCACAAGGATTACTTTACACGGATATTTACTACTGGAATGAAACTACACTTCAAGTACTGTTCTCTCTTTCTTTTTCAGCCCATCACACTCTATATCACTTCATACTAAAACTATCCGCCTATGGATATAATAATCGATTCCTTTATTTTTTCTGTCTCCGATGAAGGGAAGTACTGGATCTTCCCAGAAACAGCTGTAAGACTCTATCCATAAAATATTTCTCCAACCTTACCATTGCTCTCTTTATCTTTTTATTTTTATATTTACATATATATGTATATATATATATATATATATATATATATATATATATATATATATATACATATATGAAGTATTGGGGGCATACATGTGCATATATATATATATATATATATCTATATATATATATATATATATATATATATATATATTGAGAAAAATGAGGGAGTCAGAATTTTGAATAATTCTTTATTAGTGTTTTCATTCAGACAAAATTAAAATGGTAAAAACAGAATGTTTCATTGTTCATTTATATGAATCTGGTATTCTTTTGCTTTATTTAGAAGAGGAGAAAAATATTTTTGTTTTTTTGGAAAAAGGAAGAAAGAGAGAAAGATAAGCAAAGAGTTGGGAGAAAAATAGGGAGGGTGAGGTTTCAGGATAA
The DNA here is from genome assembly GCF_046866305.1 of Octopus bimaculoides. NCBI lineage: Eukaryota > Metazoa > Mollusca > Cephalopoda > Octopoda > Octopodidae > Octopus > Octopus bimaculoides. The sequence continues at coordinate 174,244,184 of NC_142928.1, read as the reverse complement.
TCAAGAAAGAGGAAAAAAATAAAGGATGGGGAAAAGATAGACAGACATACAGAAAGATAGATTGGTAGATATATATATATAGAGAGGTTTCTTTTCAATTTGATATGGTCAACCCATTCAAATTTCATTACAAAACATTTTTTCTTTTTTTCTTTCTTTTTTCTTCTTTTTTTCCCTTTTCTTTCCTTTTTCATTGTATACCTATCAACACATTTGTAAATAAGCACATTTCTTCACAAGAGCTGGTGACCTTTCAAGATATCAATTTTAAGAAGTAAGATGGGAAAGATAAAAAGTGAGATGGGTGCAGTCATCACTGAAAAATAAAAAAGAGTTCAAAGTCCTATGAGAATGTATATTCCTTTACATTTGTATAGTCAAATCCCATATTCTGTGTAATTCCATGTTTTGCACGAACAAACATTAAATATTAGAACAACATTCATAAATTAGGAGAATGAAGCTAAATATATAAAAAAAATAATTTGAGTTCAGTACTGCTTATAATTCAATCTATTCTGTATGTACATTTAATCAAACATCATAAATGAGTTTTGTAATGATCTGTATATTGTATATTTAGCTGGAAGCCACTCTATATAAATTATATAACAAAGCAAGGCCTGCTTAAATATATTTTTGAGTATCTTTCATCCTTTGTAGGATTTCTTTTTTCTTTTTCTTGCTTGGATAAGATAATTCAAAAGAGATCTTTTTCACGAATTACTTTGCCAAGTGGCAAAATGGTTCTAGTATTGTTTCTCAGGTGTATGTAAGTTCTATAAGAACAACAGTTGTCAAAATCTCAATGTTATATATATATACCTGATCATTTATAGAGATGAGTGTCACATTAACATTGGAGCCACATTAAAAAACAACAATAACAGTGTAATATAAATGTTTTCTCTTCATCCATCATCATTACTATTAAAAAAATAATAATAAGGTAGTAAAATGACCACAAAGAAGCCTTCTTGACAAACACCAAAATCATCTAACATACATTGATGTCACCTTACATGGTATGTGAATATTGTTAGACAGCAATATAGCATTCATTGGAGCATTCATTTGCATTATTTCTCCCTAGTCATATTAGCTGGGCACAGCGTTTGTGTGAGCTAACCATGCATATTGTCTCTGTTTCTCTTTCCAATCTTTTTGACAAACTGTAGTTCCTCTGCTTCTCTTTGAAACATTTAATTTTGGAGAGAATTTTTTGATAAGGTGTAGCTCCTTTGCTTTTCAGAACTTTGGGTCATCTCTTGAACATTTGTAAAAGAGAAAGGTTTTGAACTTTCTTTTACTGCATATTTCTAGATATTTGCTCAGTGGAATCTTGCACAATTCCTCTTGTTGGATGTGTTGTCTGTAGATTCTTACACGTTGGCAGAGGGAATTGTTTGTATCACAAATGTAATTTTCCTTGCAGATGGGGCAAGTAATGCAGTATATGAGATTATGTGTCTTGCAGTTCATATCTGCATTTACTTTGAATGAGAATCTACTCTTGAATTTTATGCTCTTCCATCTATCTGGTAGACTTGCAAGGCCCCCTCTTCCAAAATTGACTTGTCCATGATGAAAAATACCATTCTGACCTTGTCATATTTTTTCTGTCCAAATGATTTTGAAAACTGCGGAATAAATGATAATCAGATGGGATAATGTCCAGCAAATATGGTGGGTGGGGCATCGTTTCCCATTCAAACTGCTCCAGCCTTTGGAATGTCATCCTTGCTGTATGTGGCCAAGCATTATCCCGATGGAAAAACACCTTTCGTCTTGAAACCAAAGATGGTCATTTTTCTTCAACCACTGACTTAAACTACTCAAGCTGCTTGCAGTAGATCTCCTTTGTTATTGTTTGATTTGGGTTTAAAAGTTCAAAGTGGACTAAACCTTTCATATCCCACCAAACAGATAACAACACTTTATGTGGGTGATGACCTTCTTTAGCCTGGGGTGCCAGTGTTTCTCCTTTCCCTACTCACTGTCTTCAGCACTTGACATTTTTATAGAGAGCTCATTTCTCGTTACCAGTCGCTATTCAGTCCAAAAAAGGTTCATTTGTGAGATGTGACAGCATAGAAGAGCACACATTCGCTCTCTGTGTGCGATTAGACTCAGAAAGTCTGTGAGGAACCCATTGATCCAATTTGCTGACTTTTCCAATGGCACATAGGTGTCAATGAATGGTTGAATGACCAAATACAAGCTTCTCTGCTAGTTCCTCAACAGTTAGGGTTTGCAGGATGTCCTCATCTAGCTCTACAGATCTTCCAGGATGAGACTCATCTTCTAGGCTGTAGTTTTCAGCTCAGAATTTCTGGAATGACCGTTGACACTGGTTTACGCTTATTGTCTAATCCCCATATACTGCATTAATATTCCTCACACTTTCCATTGCGTTTTTGTCTTTCTTGAACTCATAAAGCAAAATATGCTGAATATGCTCCTTTGTAACTTCCATTATAGCTTTGAAAAAATAACTGTTAAAATCGAACTGCACTCTTCAAAACTTGCACTAAGAATAAGGACAAGGTAAAATTACTATCTGCTTTTATAGCATGTTGATGCAGGTAGTTTATCCTGCCCCACTCTGATTTTTAGTTCATGCAATTGAAAAAAACCGCATTATTTATGGGATGACCCAATATATATATGTACACTATCTCTCCCTCCCTCTTTCTCTCTCTCTCAATCTCTCTCTATCTCTCTCTCTCTCTCTCTATATATATATATATATGATGATGATTTCTAATCAAGATTCCAAATGAACAGGAACTGGTATCTTCAAAGGAACTGGTATATCCAGGAATTGGTATCTCCAAAGTCAGTCAGAAGGCTGGGGTCCGTGTGAGCATGCAGCATATAGTCAATCCAAACATGAACAAGCAAGAAAAAACACAAAAAAACAACAATGCGAGGACATGGAATAAGTACAGTGTTATTGGATGCTCAGGAAAGGAAAGAAAAGAAGGAGGATTTCATGTTTCGAGCAGAGCTCTTCATCAGAAATACAGAAAAAGTCCAAAGAAGGGAAGATGGAGAAAGAAAATCGCCAACGATACACACGCGGTCGCATGGCTGTGAGGTGAAAAGTTTGCTTCCTAATCACATTTCTGATTTCAGATAGATAGACAGACATAGATAAATGTATACACATATCTATATTAAAAGAGGTGAAATTCTGTCTGTCCGTCTGGGATCCCTGTATCTCAGTTTACATTTGCTCTACATAGACATATTATACCTTTTTGGAATCGTTATGATCCCAGGATTGAAAATCTGCCCTTCATTTAGTTCTTGAACATCCAGCATTGGGATCTGATTCGGGTTGCTATTTCTAGCAAGTAAAGCTTGGCTGATTTATGCCATCTTCATTGGCATTTGTCAGAGATCAAGGGGGAGATAAATGAAATCTGTGTTTACGTTTGAGATAAGAACTTTGGGACAAATTGTCCAACAGTTGGTATTCAACTTAGGACTGCATTACAGAATTAATTCTCATCTGTCCTTAACCTCTGATCAAACATCACCAGGGCATATAGTCATTATAGACGTATTATAGTCATGCTATTTAGCTCTCTCTAGTTTTGAGCTGGAGGCCCAATTCGCCCTCTGCAGGAGCTAGCTTAAAAGTCCGCATGGAGTGAGGTTTTTAAGCTAGTGCGGGGTATTTCACAATTTTTTTCATTTTTGTACTGAAATAGTGCTTTTGACTATACATATCATTATTTTATATACCAAGGTACAATTCAAAAACACTTCGAACAAATGCAGAGAGTGAAAGAATAAGAATATGAGATAACTAAAGACACAGTGACGTCTCAAATTTTACAATATTTTGATATTCTTCCTTCTTCTCCCTTCTCATGTTTAAATTTTCATATTACTTTCACTTTTCCTCTTGCAATGAATCTTCCCAAATTTTTGGAAAATTTGTTTTCCTCTCCTTTCTTCTAAATCTCAGTTCTTGTATTTAGGTAACCTCATTCCCTCACTTATCTAATCATTGCTTCTTTAGAACATACCTTGAATTTAAATTTCAATGGTTCCCACCCTCAACCTTCTACTCATGCCCCAGTTCCAGGCATACATACCTAATTTTATTTAAATGTTTCTTTGTATTTGTCCTTTGATATTTTTAATGGATATTTTCTGGTGTGTGTGTGTGTGTACATGTCTTTGAGTATGCATGTATACAAATACATGTAATGGCTTCTCTGATTCATGTCATTTCTGCTCTGTAAATCAATCCCCTCTTTGGTATCTCTTGTGTTCAGTGGAACCCTACATAATTCTCCAGGCTCTGGTCACTAATACAACCAGGAATTCCTTTTCACTTTTCAAACATTCATTCCTAATGAACTCAACCACTACAATTTTTTAATGCACACATCCTCCTCCCTACCCTCATGTATACAAGCATATTCAAACCTGTATGCACCCTAATACAACCAAACACACATTCAATAAAAGTCCATACACATACTGTGTAAGCACATACACATACTGTGTAAGCACATACATACACAGTTTGACTTACATCCTCACATCACTTCCACACGAGCATAATTACAATCAAAATGTGCATGTACAACCTTAAATAACATAGACGTGTAAATGGCATACTCACATATATACACATCATGACTATAGACCCATACATACAATCCCATGTGTATTGAGTGCACAACACACAATAAAAATAGGCACACATACAGATATATAATTTTTGATTAATCACCTCTATTGTCTTTGAATTAAAAACCTCAATCCTTCTGGGTCACATATGGTCATTAAAACTGCATTTTCCAACATGATTTGAGCAGAACAATATTTATTTTTCTGTTATTCCCATATTTTTCTTCTAGTTCGCTTTCTGAATAAGTATTTAAGCTCAAAGCATTAAAAATACTTCTACTTTCTTAAAGAATAAAAAGTTTTGAATGGTACAACAATGCATTATAATACAAAAAATGGACGATATACCTGTTGTAATTTAGTTATCCATAGTCAGATGATATTTCGGAATACAATTCCTTCTTCAGATATTCTTAGATGGAGTCACTGCTATAATCGGTTTTACACACAATACACAATGCTTCAAGCAAACTCCAATACTCTCCTATTTCTACTTTCTTAATCTTTCACTGAGCATTAAAGTAATACTTATACTTTGTCTTCTGTTATTTTCATTGTAAATTTTAAACACACACCTGTCTATATGTGTCTGAGTGCACATGCATCTACACATTCGACAGTCTGCATACTTACATATTATCTGCATAATACCTTCTCTTTCAACACATCCTTGTGTGCACGTGTCAATTTGCCACTCCTCTCTCATTTAACCCTTATTCGCTACATCCCCATAACCTCTTTCACTCCATCTAATACTTATTCTAGCCACAAACTACCTAATGGTCTGATAACCCACTGCCAGCAAAACTTTGAATCCCAGTCACGGTGCTTTTCATTAGAATAATTCCTACATACACACATGCATACAATGGGTTTCTGCAAAGTTTTCTTCCATCAAATTCCACTGACATGGCATTGTTCAGCCATAGGTTATGGTAAAAAAAGAATTGTTATGCAGGTAGGCCCAACCCGACACCACATAGCTGTAAAGTGAGCTTCTTAACTACACAGTCATGTCTATGCCTTTAGACTTATTAATTTTTTATTATTTGGAATATTTAGAAGCCAATAAAGGCCTGTACCTATAATTCAAACATCTGGCTCTGTCAGTTTCTTCCTGAAAATTACACAAGAGTATAATACTTGGTCACTCATTGATACAATGAACAGGTAGTTGTGCATACTGTATAGTAATAGTGATGTAAAATACTATTTAGTTCCGACTGTAATATTACACAGACCTGTATAAGTTGCAGCAGTGATCACACTTTCTCACGTATATTTGCAGCCATTATTCAATTTGACTATAAGCTGGTGATTAAAAGATTTTATCATAAGTGATGATATAACTACCATTAAATCTATTGATATAATTTGGTATTGTTGACCAATCTATAGAAAACATCATCATTTAATGCCTATTTTCTATGGCAAGTCTTTCTCAACATCAGTCACTTTACAGAGTGTAGTGGGTGCTTTTTACATGGAACTAGCAGCAGTGAGATCATCATACATTTAGAATAAACTTTATTAACCTTTTGTCTGTCCTGTGTATCACATATGATATACGGACATATTTCCCTGGCATCCATGCATCGTATATCATACGCATTCCCCAAATTTTGTGTTGCCTTTCATAAGTGCCAAGTTACCAGGGTAACTTAGGACTTATGGAAGGCAAATTTTATATTACTCAGAACTAAATGTCTGAGAACAAGTATGGATGTTTGGGGCAAAGTTATGAAAATGCTTTGGACAGGGAAAGGGTTGAGTTAAATGGGACCAAGTTCAAAAGCTTTTGCCAATTTTCTCTTGATAAAGCGAAGCAGATTTATCATGTGTGACTATTTACTGGTTGCACATTATGTAAATCCGAAACAGCTGTCGAGTTAAGAAACTCTGTATTCTCTTTTTAGCATTCTGTATTTTTTATGCTCTATGTATATATATATCTTCATGCATATATGTAGCTGTATGAAACTATATATTGATATACATGTCAAGCTTGATTGTGTTTATCTGCATCACTACCTCTATATAGCGTGAATATGTATACCTTCCAATTAAAGTAAATGACATACAAGCCAAAGAAGTGAGCCTCTACATGGTTGTTGAATTGAAATATAGCACCCAAATCTTTCTGTACTGTTTTGACAGGAGAGGCTTGGATAATGTAGTCTTAGATATGAATAACTTAAAAAGAAAGACAGTTCTAAAATGGCTGGAAGGATTTTAATCTTAAGTCTGTTCAGTTAGGGTTGACCTGCAACTGAACAGCAATTGACATCCTACCTTACTTTGTGCCATCAGGTTGACAATTCCTGGTAACTTCATTGAGGAATACCAAGGTGTTTCTTGTTGCCTTCCTCCAGGTAATTCTTATAAGGCACTGTCTTGTCAGATAGAAGTTTGATACCTGTTTTGACACTCATAATATTTAAAAGTTAAAACAAATACCACAAAGTGTTTTGTCCAACACTCTAACAAGTACCCTAGAAGAATAAGTGGTAAAGTTGACCTTGGTGGGATTTGAACTCATAATGTAGAAAGACATGGGAACAAATACTGCAAAACAGTTTGTCTGATGTTCAAATGATTTCTCCAATTTTCCACCTGTAATTCACATAATCAACAGAGAAAGGGAGAGAGAGAGAGAGAGAGAGAGGAAAAGAAAAAAAAAGAAAGCAACAGACATCACAGAGTACATGTTGAAAGAAAATTTTAATAGGCAAGCTTATCACTGCATTTTACATGTCAAAAATTAATGCCACCATTGTTAAAGTTACAATTATTGGAGAGCACCTCCATCACTGAGACATCACACTGAAGGCGCTACAGCCTTCAGGAACAGTGTCCAAAACAGACATGGACAGCTGCTACAATACAGATATACACATGCTGTTTAAAACATTTTTTTTTCCAGTGCTAAAAAAGAACACTGGACCCCAATTCTCTGGATTTACCATAGAGCTCAAGAAGAAGGTGGCTTTCACAGATTTCCTCTTAGTCTTTCGTCTTTTGTAAAATAAAGGAGTCTCCATCATCACATTAGCTTTAGCAAATGATGAACGTAAAAAAAAAAAAAAAAGAAAAAAGAAAAAAATGATCAAGGGAATAAAATAAAAGGACCCTTTCTCAACCTCAGCAATTTTTGGTCAAGTTGAGGCTGTCAAACTGTCTAACAAAGCCTATCCCAGGTATGGCTTGGATCCCTTCAGCTTGTATAAGCTTCTCTCCATATAAATATCTATTTTGAAATGATTGTAAGAAATTATGACATTAGAAGAACATTAAGTATGACTACTTAGACAGCAGTTAAATGTTAGTATTTTCCTTAAATTTACTTTGCAGAAATCGGGAAAATAATTTTTAATTAAAAAAAATACATAAATAAAAATCTTTTATTATAAAAATCAGTTCCAAATTCAATAAAAGTATGAAAAAATAATGATTAAAAAAAAAATAAAAAGCATACAAATTCATAACAACTATATTTCAAGCATTTGTATTTAACCAATTAATTTGTTTTAGAATTTTTTCTTTTCTTTTCTCTCTCTCTCACTTTTTTTTTTCTTATCACAAACAACCCATTCCACAATTATAATTTTTCTTTTGAAAACCTTAGCATTGATGCAGACACCAGCTGTCAGGTTTTTGTGAACAAAGTGACAATGAATATTTTTGTAAATGGGTTTATAAAAAACCCAAAAAAACCCCACCCTGTAAGTGACCAATTTACCAAGTGATAAAATCACATGAATCATGCTATGGGCATGTATACAAGACTGCTACATAGACAGAAATGCAAGTACTGAGTGTTTTCTAGAACATTTATATTACACAGATATATCGAGATGAACATAATGTCTAACAGGTATCTTTGGAGCAAAGACGAAAAATAGAAAAAGTATAAAAATGTAAATTAGGCAGGATTAATTGATAAAGGTTTAAAAACAATTTTAATCACGAGCTACACTAAGAAAACAAATCTGTGAAAATGTTCAGCAAAAAAACAATTGCAAAATAATAATATTCTGCAGCCTCTAGGCCTTTTAAAACTTGTAGATGTTATTTCAATCTTAATATAATTATTATCATCATCACCATCATTACTATAACTACCATTATCTGTTCTTTCAGAATGGTTAATTAATAATGATAGATTTTGCTTAAAGAATTAAAATTTATAAAACAGATTTAGATTAGAAAGGGAAACAAAATAAGAAAAAAAAAAAAGAAAAAAAAAGGAAAACCAAATTGGAAAAGAAAGTAACAAATAACTGTAAGTCTCTTTCTTGAAACAAGAACTAAACATAGAATTACATTTAGTCAGTAAATTAAAGCATATATTGCTTTATATACTAGAACTGAATGCTAGTAAAGATTATATGTAAATATACATATATAGCTGTCAGTATGCAGGTCAATTTAAAGTCATTATTGTTTTCTCTTTAAAGATGAAAAACAATAATTTGAACCATGATTCTGTGTTATAAAAAAAAAAGTTATACCCAATAGCAGCTTACATCATTCAATTCCATACTAATCTTCTAATAATGTTTCTTACATAGACATGTGAAGCCTGAAATGTTTGGGGAGAAGGGGAAATAGGAAGTTGTAATGGTCATGCTTTTCCCAAGGGCATAAGTGATGAAAGTGAAGTGAAATGGCTCCAGCTGGGAATTGAAATTGGGACGTGGATTTAACTTGGCAGGAGTTTACCACTACTCAATGGAGCTCACCATTCTGATATTACTACAACTACTACTACTACTACTACTACTATTACTACTACTACTATCACTAATACAATTGCACAGTTTTTTTCCATCCATTGTTCCCTATACATGAGGTGTGGATGCCATTGAGATCAAGTCGATATGGTTGTATACTCTACTTCCTCCTTCATTTTTCTTAGTCTTGTGCCAGTCACCCCATCAAAAAAAGAAAAGAAAAAATCCAGCATGACTTTGGCTGTCTCCTGTACAAATGAGCACCTTTAGTTAACACCTCTCTTCCCCCATGTGTTGCAGATGACCAAACCAATGAAGCCTTTACTATCTGACAACATCTTTACTATCAAAGGCAGATGAAGGAAGTCATTCAGCTTTAGAAATGATGTTCTAATAGAGATTCTTGCAGGGGGAGGAGGGAGAGGGGGATTCATGGTTCAAACATTTCAATGGAGGCAATTTACATCAATTCTTAATGTTTACAGGTCAAGTTCCGCTGGAGCAGCAGCCAACAAATGCAAACAGTAATTCATTGTAATTGCAGTTGTGCCATCTAATACAAAGATATTTTGGTTGATCAGAATAAGTACTAAAGAGAATTTCTTCCAAAACAGAACTACTGCCATGTTGATATCAGAACCACTTACAAACTGTGACAAGTTGTCCACATAGCATGTGGATTTCACTGCTTGTAAAATCTTTGCTGACTTAAATCAGTTAAAGGCAGACGTTTTCAGGGAAGGTTTAGTTTTATTTACTCTTCACACCAGAGGATTGATTGTGCATTCAATGTTTGCAAAGGTGAGAGATATAGTTATTCCTTTCTTTACAATAAACACCACAGGGCAGTTTAAGGATATCCTTCTTGGGATCAATATCATAGACCACATCGAATTTGATCATGAAAATGTTGATCCAGAAAGCCATTAGATTCAACATAATACTTACATGGAGAGAATCTTTGAACCATCTAATGAAGTTTCTAGACTATGGTTTAAATTATTATCACAAAGTCATTTGAGCAGCTCTTAAGACTGTCACATCTAATTATATGGCAAATTTCCAGGTGGTGATTGAATGTCAGCATTGGTGGCCTAACTTGGTATGAAGTGTATGTATGCTATTGGTGTGTAATATATTCTTCTAAAAATCCCCAGGTATCTGTTGTAAGATAACTTAAGTAATTTTTGCTGCCAAATCAGTCAACTGATTGGGTTCTGTTGAGAATCCTTAGTCAGTAATTCCTCTTGGTATTGTGCACAAATAATAATGATGAGGATAGGAAGGGCATCTGCTTTCAAACTGACTAATCATTTTGAATACTGTTGCTCAGGTGTAAAAAAAAAACCCCTCTGGTGAATGCACCACTTTTGGTAAGGAGGGAACTTAATTGTTCAAGCCCTACCAGACTGTCATTCTGCAACCACATCAGACCTATTAACTATGCACCTCCTTATTGAATATTGGCACTGTGAGGTTAATCAAATGAAGTACTCAAATAATAATGATCCTTCCTACTGCAAGTACAAGGCCAGCATTTTTAGGGAAGTATGAATAAGTTGATTACAATGACCCCAGTGCTTAACTAGTACTTATTTTATCAACCTTGAAAAGATGAAAGGCAAAGTTGACCTTGGCAGCATTTGAACTCAGAACATAAAGAGCCAGAAGAAATGTCACTAAGCATCTCAGATTCTACCAGCTTGCTGCCTTAATAATAATAATAATAATAATAATAATAATAATAGGGATTATTTTATATTGTTTCTACCATAGGTACAAGGCCTGGAATTCTGAGGAGAGTGCATTAACCTCAGTGGGGCTTGAAATTAGAACATAAATAATAATAGTAATAATTCTTACTAATTTTGGCACAAGGCCAGCAATTTTAAATCAACCCCAGTACTTGACTGGTACTTTTTACTGACCCTGAAAGAGGGAAGGCAGAATTGACCTTGGCAGGTTAATGATTATTTTTTTTATTGGTTGCCAAGAGGAAATAAACTAAACAGTAAGTATCCTAGTAGTTTCAATGTTGCAGCACTTGCCTATTGAAGTGAGAGGTAAAGAAAATATCTTCACTCTTTGTATGCACATGCATGCTCACATGTACATTATATATCAGATTTCATATTCTTTGCTTTATACATAAATGTATTGTCTAAACTTGTCAATGACCACTTCATCATCATTTGAAACAATAATGATAAATGCAGTCAAATGTAATGAAGTGTCTGCAGCCAGGAGAGAGAAGGAGAAGATAGACATGGGAACAGTAAAGAAAAATAATGTATATAAAATGAAAAAAAATATATCAAAATAAATAATGGAAAGGAAAAAAAAGGCTCTAAATTATATATGAAAATAGTCTGAACAAAAGACTTTTCTTGGTTTACTCCAAATTGCTACCATTTCAGAAAAGTGAAGAAACACGAAAAGGATTGTTTTATAGCAAGGTTTCATTCAAACCATTCTAAAACGATGATAGAGGAAAGTGTGCAAGGGAAATGTAATATTGTTTTATAAACAAATCATGTAATTATCTTGAACACAGTACACATACATATTTGTCACACAAATGCTTACACACATACACACAGTCATATGCTCACTGAAGATAAATACAATCCTCTATTAGCCCTTGGTCACATGTTTTATATGACAATATATCCTTAGCTCCTTTAGATGAAGCCAATTTAAACATCTAGTCAATATTGTCAAAGAACCATTTTGTAGTACACAGACTTTTCACAACATTTTGGCCATTCACTGGAGGAACTATACTTTCAGGTCAGCTTCTTTATAAAGTTAGCAAAGGCTTTTAATTATTTTAAGCAGTTAGATAGTAACCTGAAAATGTGCTTGGCTGGCCATAATGTGTACAGAAAAAAATAAATAAAGAGAAGAAAAGGAAGAGAAAACAGGAAAGAAAAACGAGAAAAAAAATATCAGAAGTGAGGAGAATAAGGAAGGAGAGACTTCCTTCTCTCTGAAGACTTAATGCAAGCAATTAAACACAAGTATAATAATTGGTGGCAGTGAGAGCATTGAATTGAAGTATCCTCTCTGCTAAGTTAGCTAATTGATTTGAAGAAGGATTGCTCTTTTGATAGATCTTTAAGAATTAAATATTGAATAAACCAACTGTAGAAGTATGTTGATATGAGAGAGAATAGAAGCAATGATCTTGAAGTAACTTTAGCTCCTTGTTTGCTGTCATAATGAAGCAGCTTTAGCACCTAATATAAGCTATTATTTCAAAGCAATTTTAGCTCTTAATGCATGCTAATAATGATATAATATGGATGTCTGATTGGCATTAATCTTTGTTTCTTTTTTCTGAGATTTTATGAATGGAGAGTGAAGAGAAGATTAACTGAAATTCTATTAGATACTATAAAAAAATTTTACTGTTGTTTTATTAATGTGTATTGTATCATACTATATCCTGTGATCATTAACTTAAGGAATCAAATGGATGTTCTGTTTGTATGGATTATCTTGAAATCCACAGTCCCAGGAAATATGAAACCCTGAGATTATCCCAACCAGTAGTACATTCATTATATATGATCACATAATACAACACCAGGCAGAATTATGATTGAATGCTTACAGATATAAGTTGACACTTTTACAGAAGTCATCAATGTTGAGGTAAGAACCACAGGAATGGTGTATCATCTTATGAACACTGAAATTTTTACTTAAAACTTTAAACCAGATTATATCAATAAGCTGATTTAAAGTTATCTTCTTTTGTAGAAAAAAGTGTAGAATATTAGAAGACAATAGTAAACAATTTTAATATTTTACTGCTGGAAGCTTAGAGGCTATTTTAATGAGTTTTGCCTAGGAGGCAGGATGAACCAATAACCCGCTTTATACAAATAAAGTGAAAGTGAATCTTTATGTGCAAGGGCTTAAGTAGCTATTTCAGCTCCAAACCTTAGTTTCAATGTTAGCAAGTGTAAAGTTTAAAACTTTCTATCAAATTATCCTTCAGGAAGCATCAGAGTTGTATAGAAATGTTATAATAAAAACAGTTTTCTGGTTTAGACAGCTTTAATTCACTTCCAAGTAAATTTTCTGTATAAATGAAATAGTCTATATAGTGCTCAGTAACTGAATTTTCAGTGAATAAGTGCAAAATCTAGACCATTTCCAGAAATAAGATTTTATAAAGTTGCCTTCAAAAAAAAGTTCCTATTGTCTTTTGGAGAAATATGAGATTGTGAAGAATTATATAAGTAGGTTGGTAGGCATCTAATGAATCATATCAAACAATAATATTAAGATTGGCTAATAAAAAGCACCTGAGTACTTCACATTACTTAACTCTGAAGATTGACAAAGTAATATGAGTAAATTTTGTAATGATTTAGTTTTTAAATTGATGCTCCTAGGATATTTGTATCAAAAGAAAAACTAATAAAATTAATAAATGAAACTAAAAAAGAAAAAAAAAGTAGAAGAATCAGCAAAATTAGAACACACCAACTGAATTTGGGCAGTTATTAGAAGAATAAGTTGTTAAAAAAGCAGAAATACTGCCATATTTCATATATCTTTTCTAGTAACTGGTTCTTCTGTCCAGCAGATGGAAAATATTTTAGCCTAAGAGAAATAATCTTGTAAAAATTAAATATCTTTATATGATGGTGAAAGGATAAAGAGTATTTATAGGCAAACTACAATTTCCATAGTTTTACTGCTCCAAGTGTAAATACTACATCAAGAAATACATTTAATGAGCAGAAAAAAGCTTTTATGAGTATGGACGGTTGTTATTAGAAATTTGAAACAAACTATTGAGAACAGCATGAAAAGGGCTGAACATTGTCTTTCGCAACCTCACTCAAGCTTTTAGTTCTACTACATTATCTGTATATTGAAGCACCAGTACTTGAATATACGTTATTGTTTGCTGAAGTTTCTGTGAGGCACTGAAAACCTTCAGGCATAAATACTTCATATGACAGTAGGTATTTTATGCAGTGGTTAGTTTTTTAACTTATGAAATATCTTTAAACTTAACCATACTAATCTGTTGAAATGGGAAGCCTAAAATACTGTCATTATCATACAGTGTTTTTAATAACTTGGAATCAACTGTAATACAGTATTCAAAGTGATTTTTCTAAATGTTACAGCATATAATTTAAACAAGTGTCAAAGAGTCCTGGAAAAGTTTAGCATCTAGGATATTTGGAAGATATATAAAGAAGCAAAACAGAAACTATATCAGTTGATGAATATGCAGGTAAGCAACAAAAAGGAGGTAAGAAAAAGTTAGGGAACATTGGTAGGTTAGCTGTACCATTTAAATGCAACATATTAATAAATTATAGTCACCTTTACAAAAAGAAATCTATGTCATGTAGAGAAGATAAAACAAGAAATGTAGGATTGCACTGGCTATTTCTCAAATTTAATTGAAGGTAACCAATTATTGAACTTAGATGTATGTTGAGATGAACAAATGATCTTAAAACTCAAACCCCTAAACATACATATATATAAAAGAACACCTGAGTGGAGGAAAAATAAAGAAAAAGATTTAGCTAGGAAACAAATTGTAAACTGCTACGGAGGAATAGACCATAAGGAAGCCACCACATCTAGTATTAAATATCAAAGGGAAGACTGCAGCAAATGAAAATTGGTAACACCAGCTATTAGGTCTCAACTTTAAACTGAAGAAAGTTTAAGTGAATGTGTTCATGCATAGCTGTATGCATGTATGAATACATCTGATTTCACTGTTACAACAACATTTAAGTTGTCTAGTTGAATCCAGTTTTGTTACAAAAAGTGTGGCTCCTTAGATTTGCACTCTTCATGAAGTGTCTCCCAATGAGAATTATTATTTCTCTCTCAAATTTATGCTGCTACTAAAGGTATCCAACAATAGTTTTTGCATGTGAATATAAAGTACCATCTTTAGCATTGTATAGTCAGACTGAAGAGTCATCCATAGATTTCATGAAGAATAAATATTTGGATAAGAATCAGTTTTTGATTTGGAAATTCTCATGAAAGCATAGTTCACACAATATAAACTGTACAAAATAGTAAATTTTTATGTGTACACTTAGAGCTCCTTTTTCTGATTCAATATATTGAAAATTATATTATGAGGGTATCAAAAACTAAAATTGTCCATCTAAATTGAATAGTGAACTGATTCAAAGAAACTAAAGACTCAATTGTTAGTTTTTAAATGATGTAACAAATTCTAAATTAACAAGCAAAAATGTGTTTAACTTTTCTATTCTATTGTTTTTTGTTCTTAAATATTAACTACATTATAAAATGATTAGAAAAAACTTTTAGTAAAAAGCTTTTAAAATTAATTTATTATTATTATTAAAATATTAAATTCTTAAATAGAATCATTTTTCTATTATAGAAGAGACAGCAATTACAAAGCAAAATACTGCATCAAGTTGGTTAAAATTACAAATTCTAACATCAAACTACTTTTACTTCAAAATTCTAGTGTGCACTTTGGCAAGAATAATGGAGATTTTCCAATACTTCAGACACTGAAACCAACAGGTAAGCTTCTCCAAAATTTTTGGAATTTTCTTTTTCACAAATGATTAAAAAATAGAGGATTTAAGTAAACAAAATATTAACAACTAGCTATGAGAATTCTAAAGTTGTAGCAGAAACATTAATATAGATCTTAGCAGTTTTATTATGCCAAGAACCAATAGATGATTTTTCTGTAAAAGAAACTAAAATCACTATTTGCACTGCTAAATAGTTTGTATGAAGCTTATTGAATTCTAAACTTCTCTCACTGTACTCAAATCATGAGTAAGTAGCACCAGTCTTTTCAGTCCATATTACACACCTTTCAACAGAATATTTTAACAAAATCTGAGTGAAGGCTCCAGTTAATAGCTTGTACTTCATATACATTTTCAAAAAATGTTACTTTTTTTCTTTGAAGTTTGTGCAGTCTCATGGATTTGGACTTAGTAATAATCAAATTTCAGTAACTTAAAAAGTTGTTTTGTTTTTCTCCTTAACTGCTTGCACAAGGAGTCAAATTCATCTATAGTACTAAGAAGAAAATGAAACAAAATATCCAATATGAAAAGCTCTAAATGAAATAAAGTTTACAAAGAGCTTCAAATGAGAAATACAAATTCAAATGTCTAAGATTTAGTAGAAGAATGATATGCACATAAAAGGTTTTAGAAATGAAGCTAAATTATTCCACACTATACAAATATTTCAATAAATAAATTTTAAAAATATCATCAAAACATCACATTTATGGAAATGAAATGTTCAGATAATTCTTAGAAGTTTGAAATTTTGAGGAAAACAAATGGAATTTTGAATGAAACCTTAAAAAAATAAAAACATCTGATTGACTTAGGTCATTCCTAAAAAAATGGGAGGCAAAATCAAAAACTAATTACAAAACTTTGATTTTTTTCTTTTCAAAATGTTAAATGAAAATCACTCTTTCAAGAACCAAAATATCTGAAAGAGTGGTTGAATAGAATATAATAGCAACATTATAAATAAATTTATGTTGACTGAACAAGCAAAAGAGAAGGATACCATGATACTAGATCGTTCACAGGGGAGAGAAAAAAGTTGCACTTTAAGCACTCTCTGCACACAAAAATACATCTTCAACGAGTAAGGCAAAATGCTGACAGGAGCAAATTTTTTTACAAGGAGTTGAAAAAAAACAAAAAAGAAAAAAAAACTAGATGTTTTAAATAAATAGCCAGCAACCATGCCTGATTAACAAACAACAAGATGGGGACAGGGCAGGGAAAGAGAACAGGGATGTTCAACAAAAGGATTATTATTTATATTAACTGTTTTGTTTGATAATGCAAGAAATAAACAAGAAAATATTTCAAACATAATTGGGGGAGGGCAGAATAAGACAAAAGAAAGGTAAAAAAAAAAAAACACAACAATATAATTTCATGAAAAAAAAAAAAAACTTTGAGGAAATCTGCATAAGAGGGACTAAACAATATATTATTTTTATTGTTCATTATTTTAGTTTTCAGTTGAGTGTAGCAGCTAAGGAACATAGCACCATCATCACCATCATCCAATCTGAAGTGTAAAACTTTCTTTTTCTTCTTTTACCAGAAAAATATTTCTTTTTTTTTTTTTTACTTTTCTTTCTTTTCTTTTTTTTTTTAAATACAATTTGTAATCCTGACTTAGAGCAAACCATTTTTTATTTTCATTTTTGAATCATTTTAAAGGGAGGAATATTGGAAGAGAGAAAAAAAAATAAATAAAAATAAATAAATAAAGCCCAGCTAAAACTACTAGTTAGACTGTAAATAAACTTTTTGTGTTCATTCATTTACAGACCAGAGAATTATAGTCATCAGTTATTAAAACTCATTGGCTTATGGCCTAGCAATCTTTCTCACTTGTTACTAAAATAACTATGATCATCATCATCATCGTCTTTTTTTAAACACTTTAATAATAGTAATGTAATAGTAAATAGAAGACAAAATAATATGCAGTGTCAGAGATGGACAATGTAAACAAAGTTGAAGAACAAATGCTGCAATGTCAATGAAGGAGGAGCTATATTGGACTTGTAGTATTCTGCTTAAGAGGCAGATATATATATCTATATATGTATATATACATATATATAGATATATGTATATATACATATATATATATATATATATATATATATATATACATACATATATATATATATATATATATATTGAGAGAGAGAGAGAGAGAGAGAGAGAGAGAGAGAGAGAGAAATTGATTATTAACCGCTGCTGCTATCTCTGTGAGGGCAGTCTTTATCTGTTTAGCTGTCCATCTAATATTCGAGGAAGGTTGGCGCACTGCACCTGGTGTTAAGTGTAGAAAAGATGAAGGACAGGACAAAGGTGAGTTACAGGAGAATGGATAGGATGTTAAAGACAAGACAAAGAAACTATAAGATGACTAAAAAATAAAGCAACACAGATATACTAATATGTGTATGTGTGTGCACTTGTGCACACATGTATATGTTTATATAAATATATATATATATGAAATATATATACATATATATAAAATATATATACATGTATCTATATATGATACATAACATGTATCATATAGCTAATTTATATGCGTGTATCTATACATTATATATATATATATATATGTCATATATATATATATATATATATATACACACACACACACACACACACACACAAGCATATTAAGTATATACATACATACGTATATAAATGTAAGTTATATATATATATATATATATATATATTTATATATATACATGTGTGTGTGTGTGTGTGGGTATGTGTGTGTGTATATATATATATATATATATATATATATATATATGCATACTGCACATGTACGTAAGTATGCATAAAAATTTATATTAATATAAATTATATACATATATTATAAATTATATACAAGTATATAAGCATATATATATATATATATATATATATATATACACATACACACGATATATATATGTATGTGGTTATAAATACATATGTATATATATATATATATATATATATATATATATATATATATATATATATACACACAAACACACACACGCACACACATGTATACATACATGCTTGCATATGTGTATGTATGTATGTATGTATGTATGTATCATCATCATCATATATATATATAATCTCCACTAACATGGAAAAACAAATCAACAAATACATATTATGTATATAAATATATTAATTATATATATCTGTATATATTTACACACACACAATATACATATGCACAAACACATATATGCGTTATATATAGTATATAATTTATATTTATACTTACATATAAATTATACATATTTTTATGTGTGTGAATGTATGTGTGCATATATAAATGCGTGTGTACATATTAGATACATGTGTACGTGTAAATATATTGTGTGTATATGTGTGTGGGTGTGTGTGTATATATATATATATATATACACACACACACATACACACACATATATTTCTCTACTATACTAGAGAATTTTTCTCCTCATAAATCTGCAACTAATAGAGTCAGCTGCAATCTTATAGGTTGTATAGGGATTTGCTTTCATCATATTCCTGTAGAGTTCATCATAAACCTGGTAGTACTTATAGAACACATATTTTTTTTTTAACACACCTGTGTTGTTTTTTATCAGTATTATCATTGTTATTAAAATTTTTTCATTCCTGTTATATTTCACATTAACCATATTCCAGTTCCTGTTACTCATTAGGCAGAATTTTGACTGATTACAGCAGTAGCAGCAGTGGTGGCAGCAGGCAGTAGGGTGGGGACAACAACAGTAGCAGCAGCGGTGGCAGCAGCAATTGTCATAGCAGCAGTCAGAGCTATGTCTACTGTAGTGGCTCCTCTGGAGAAAATTTCCCCGCTGTCCCTTATTTTTTTCAGGATTCACCAGGTTCTGTTGCTTTTCTTTTACCCCCTCGGGGTTTGATTTTCTCAGATATTTGCCAAAGTTCATCTTCACATTTGTAGTCATCAAAACCATCGAATACTGCGAGTATTTTCTCGCTTTTCTTGAAATCAAAATTACTGAAAGAAAGAAAAATAAATACATATATAATGCAAAAAAAAAAAAGAAGAAAAGGCAAGGAGGATTATGCACTACAAAAATACAGAACAAATAGAATACAAGATTCTCTACATGGATGTTGAACTGATAATGACAGCAGTTAAAACTCTCTCAACCATACACTATTCCTAAAAGAAATGAATGAAGTAGTTAATTGAATCTGAATATAGTATGCCAGAACAGAAGACAGTATGGTCATGGCTGGAAAGGTGGCAAATGATGAATATGTATGTATATGTGTGCATATATATATATATATATATATATATATATATATATATATATGTTCATATAATGATATCTACCAAATGTATTGGTAAGATAAAACATGTAATCGTTACCAAAATATCAAAAATTCGTCCACAAAGGTCTATAGTAAACTCCTTATGAATCAATCTCCTTGGTTATATATCAAAAAATTTAAATAAGAGCTTTGACGCTAAATTCATATATATTAAAGTTTATTATCAAGTTTATTAATATATATGGATTTAGCGTCACAGCTCTTATTTAAATTTTATATATATATATCATCATCATCATCATCGTCGTTTAACGTCCGCTTTCCATGCTAGCATGGGTTGGACGGTTTGACTGAGGACTGGTGAAACCGGATGGCAACACCAGGCTCCAATCTAATTTGGTAGAGTTCCTACAGCTGGATGCCCTTCCTAACGCCAACCACTCAGAGAGTGTAGTGGGTGCTTTTACGTGTCACCCGCACGAACGCCAGTCAGGCGGTACTGGCAACGGCCATGCTCAAAATGGTGTATTTTATGTGCCACCCGCACAAGAGCCAGTCCAGGGGCACTGGCAACGATCCTGCTCGAAAGTCCTTAGAAATGCCGCGGGCAATATATATATATATAAAGCTATATGCAAGTTGATTAACCACTACATATCAGAATATTTAGTGTAGACCACAAATAGGAAAATATTTGGTAAATCTGGAATAATGGATTAGTGGATAACAGCAGTTTGACAAAGTGCCAGAGGTTCAGTTTCAGTTGATTTGCAGCTAAATAACAATATGAAACAAAATCATATAGACTCAAAATTAAAATTCTTGTTTTCATCTGTTGCATAGTTTTTTTTGTTTTTTTTTTACCACAGGTAAGCAAGACTATTGATCAGAGCTAAAAAATAATTTGCTTAGCTCACGAATTTCTTTCTTTGTCTCCATATGTTAACAACCCTATTCAAGACAAATGATTTTACCCTACTTCAGCTAAATTCTCAGCTTTGTCAACAGTGTTCCTCCTGTTAGTAAGCAGATGTTAATCCCATTAGCATTCAGATTGCTCTGTCAAATGTAATATTTATTTATTGATATTGCTGTGAGTTGATCATGAATTATCTTGCAGCTTTGAGATTTCAATAACGTGATTGTTATTTCTTGAATGACATTATAGGTGTGAGAGGTTGTATCTAGCTGGTTTGAAAATAAAACAGGTAGAATGTTTCGGGCCAGATATGGCTGGTTTAAATGCTAAAGGGTTAAACAACACAGCTATTCCCTAGGATATGCTACTTTAACAAGTTTCTTCTCAAAATTTAATGCACAAAAATCCTAAGTTATTCCCTACATTCAGCTTACTTTACACTTCCATTGTTAATAAGTCTTAGATGTTGATTTACAAATGAATATAAAATCTTTGCAATTGAAATTTGTTACAGATAGAGAGATAGAGAGAGAATGGAGTTCAGACTTAATATCTCAAATGGAAATAATTCAATTAAAATTAAAATATTAAAATATAAATCTATTTCACTAACAAACAGAATCAAAGCACACTGAGACAACTTTGAATTTCTGCTGATCATTGATAAAACGCTTTTAAACCTTGAATTTACTTACCATTTTCTGAACCTGCGCATGATCTCAAGAATATTGAATTGTTGCCATCTTTTAGCAAAATTTATGCTACCGTCTTGTAGTAAGTCTTGGTTTCCAATATTAATGAAAGTCAGATCTTGCAGAATTAATCCTCTGTAAAAAGAAAATTGATAAAATCAAAACCTGCATTTTGCTCAAGTTTATGAGTGTATGAGAACCTAACTAAAGAAAGGGTTAAATATAATCTTTTAGTCAGGATTTGCTTAGAACCAAAATATTTAATACCTTTGTTTTTATTATTATAAAATTAAATAAATAAACAATTTCATTGTATGCTATAAGCAAACTGTTTTTATTGTAGATTCTAAATATTGAAATATTAGTGGCATTAAAAAAAAAAAAAAGGAACTAATTTTTACATGTATGTCACTTAGACAGTATAAGCAATCTATAATTAGAAATATGAAGTAAAATTAAAAGAACAAAAAATTTGAATAAGACAAACAAAAAATTAGATCAAGAAATAAAAAGAAAGAAAAGCAGTTAAGAAAGGAAAATCCTAAACTTACATAACATAGCTCTATCAATCAAAAAAAAAAAAGTACCAAACTTATAGGCTGAACTCTTACTCTATATAATCACAAAATCATTATAAGTGTGGAAGCAAATATTAAACAACAATAGTAAATAATAGTGTCATAGGAAACTGTATACTCACAAGTATGGAATACAAGGGGGTTCTGTCTCTGATAGAGCCTGGCGATAGGCCCGGAATGACGCAGAGCTGTCTATTAATTGACAGAATTCTTTCAACGCCTGAGAAAGCAACAATGAAATAAAGGTCCATCAATAAACTGTATATACAACATATTGCTTCTCTGAACCATTTACTTTCTTACAAGAAATCTTTACTAATAACAAAAACTGAACACTGCCACCAAGTTATTGGGTATCTTTAGTAAAGTTCATTCTGTTGTAAGAATTCTTCCAACATTTTTCTTGCAGATTTTAAAATTATTCTAAAGATTTCTTATTTTTAAAAATTAAATATTGAAAAATTCTTACAACCACATTTTAAGTTTATTCAACTGACATATTCATGTTTCTATTAACAGATGGTGATTATTTCTATTTTCTATTTTTTTTTACTCCCCAACTGAGATATGTTGGAATTAATATATGAAATGAAAGCAATGAGTCACATCCAATCACTGCATAATTAAATGCTATTTACTAACCAGGTGAGTTGGAATCATCATTAGTTAGAGTAGATTGTTTTCTTTTGAGATGTCCTTTAATTGCTTTAGGTTTGTGACAAAAAACCTAAACATTTTCTGTCATAATGCTCACATCTATTGTCTTTGAATACTCACAGCTGTTTTATAACTCACTGCTTGTATATATTTTTTAATACTGTTTTTTATTATAAATCTTAAACTATTCATAGCAAGGTTACATCCTTTATCACTGCAATATATAATGTCCTTTAAATTGTTTCATTTGCTTTTTTGCCTTATAAACACACTAGCAGAGATACTTGGCATTGCCCGTGTCACATGGAATTGAAGAATTAGACTTTTCTTTTATATTTTCTCTAATGAACTGGAATATCTATGATTCAAATTTTATCAAAATTGGAGATTAAAAATTTTAATGAGGGTTCTTTCCCTCTTTACACATCCTAACAAAAATTCTAATCATGACATATTTATCCCATACTACTCATCTTTATGCCCAGATTCCAAAATCCAAATCTTATAAAAAAAAACCTATTCAAAGGTTTTTTCCTCCTGAAAAATGGAGCACATGGAGCTCTAAAATGTGGGAGTTAAGGCCCCTATTAGGGGGAGGGGGTCTTAAAGTCAACCATAGAAGTTGAATTGTTGGAGTCTTTTTTAACTCATGTCTTATATCTATTGTTCAAATTCCTTTGAAATCGGAAATATTTGAATGTTCATTGGGTTTGTAAAAGAGAGCAAAGCTACAGGAAACCAAAAGACGAATGATCGCAATAAGCAGTCAGCTACCCTACCCTAGTCGTTACCACTCCCCAAATGTAGGATTCCACACCATACAGGTGACCGGCACAGCCGTAAGATGCATTACAGATCTATAGCAATTGGAAGGGCATGACCCAACTGAAATAAACATTAACAACTGTGTGACATGAGGAGTAAGGGGAAATGAAAGTATCACCTGTGGAGTTTGCCAATGATCACAATGCCAATAGGCAATTGAATAGAAATTTGCAATCTATAAATCTCTTTGAATGACCAATCACTTATCTTGAAAGGCCTTGAAATCAATGTTACCATCTGGGGACTATCTCTGACCCAGTGATAATAAAAAGACTGAAAGGAGGTGTGCAGCCAAATAACTTTACTCAAAATAACACTTTGCAACTGAATCAGTGGAGGCAAAGATGCCTCTCTTTTACTTGACAATTTATGCACCACATTGCAGAAATTACAATCTAAGTATATCACAAAGCAAACTCTTACACTGTTGTACCACTGAATTACAAATAACGCTCATCTTGTATGCTCAGGTGACTCTACAGTTTCCAAGACTACAATTGTATTCATCTTGGCTGAGGAAAAAATGACTAAATTGAAGGGGTCTTACTAACTCCTAAGAAGTTCAAATTTTAGGAATATTATTTCATTTGTGTCTAATATCTATGGTTAAAATTTCATCAACAGCAAAAATACATGAATTTTCATGTGGGTTATGGCCTCATTTATGCCCCCTCTCTGTCAAGCATATACTGCATTACATCTGTCCTTATGCATAGAATATAATTTCTAAAATTCATAAAGATTCATTCAGAACTTTTGACCTAGTTTTGGATCATAAAAAATGACTAAAATTAGGGGGTCTTAGAATCCTTGGGAAAACTTAGAATCCTTTGGGAAAACTTCTTGATGTGTGTCAATTACCTATGGTTGAAATTTCATCAATAAAGGAAATTTATGATAAAATAAGTACTAGGCTTACAAAGAATAAGTCCTGGGGTTGATTTCTTCGACTAAAGATATTCTATTAGACCCACTAATGATTCCACCAGTCTCCTGCTCTACATTGGTACTTTGTTAATATTGACATTGAAAGGATGAAAGGTGAAGTTCCCCTTGATGGGATTTGAACTGAAATAAATACCACAAGGTATTTAATCTGATGCTCTAATGAATGCTAATTTGTTAACAAACCAATATAAGACCAATGACGATGATAATACTGAATCAGTAATTTAGTCTCTTAATTCATGCAACTGATAATTAGCACAAGAAAAACAACTTACTTCCATATTCTGTTTCTGCCATTCCAGCCTTCTAATAGGGGCAGAATCCAGGGCAGACAAAATAGCCAAATATGAGTTAAAATTACTCATTTTTCGCAGATGCTGTTGAAATAAAAACGTGGAAATTTTTTAAAGAATTCCAATGGAGAACATAACAAGTGTAGATGTGTTAAGTATTAAATCTTAAAAGAATAATGAATTATAGCTTATAATTCTAATAAAATGTGATCTAAATTAGTTACACATAAAATCTAGATAATTTCTTCAGTGACAAATGAGTGAAGTTGAAGTTTGTGTAAGAAACAACTAGGGTGAGGAGGGATATTATGATGCCCTTGTAATCAAAGACAACACAGGAAATTACAGGAAAATGTTAATGTATATAAATAATTATATGAAAATAATGTATGATAAAGAGATACAAAAAATTTGTGTATCTGAATGACATAGTTACACAGTGTTTTTTAATATAAGAGGGAAAAGTATATTCAGCTAAACTGATCCAAGTGGAAAGTGAACTCATACTAGTGACAATTTGGTTTTCCAAAATGGTTTTTCAGTACTGACAATCACATAAATCTTACATTAAAAAAAAAGACATAATTACTGATACTCACTCGCATAATTTTTATAAATTTCATTAAATATTTTTCTCTGTCTTTAGGCTCTTCCTGAATAAGTATTTTTGTTCGGCACCTAGAGAATATCAAAATGTTGGATTTATCATTGTATATCTCAGAGGTAAAAAGATATCTTGAACTAGTTTCTATCCTGACTAAATTCTTTAACTGCCTAGCTTTTGGAAATGTGACAGTCTATCATACCCTCCAAAAGAGCAACATCTCAGACCCTGTTAACTACTAACTTATCAGCATCACTTTTATCATTCTGAAGTTGATGGAGACAGTTATAAATGACCACCTCTTTTATTACATTGAGTCTTGTTTATAAGTAATTTCAATAAAGCCATTCCTACTACAAGACTTGGTTGTGATCCTCCTTGGTATAATTAAAAAATTTTTTTAATAACCCAGCTTTGATATAATTAACTCATACATTTCTCTCACCAAATCATGACATGGATTAAGAACACTATACTCAACCATCACACCATTCACAAACCTTCCAGAAAATATACACAAGCTTTGACAAAAACCTATGTATCATTTAATTTACTATTTACATCAGCAAGGCTTTTGACCCCATCTCTTGCTACCAAGAAAAAAGACAAAATACTGGGTACCAAACTAACTCTCAAAGCATTGAAACCTATCCCATAACATGTTCAATTAAATATATCTGCAACCCTCTAGTTCACTACAACAACGATATTCTAAGAACACTCTCTCCCCTGTCTGGACAAATATAAAATACACACACACAAAAATAGCAGCAGCATCATTAGCCCTAAACATTTGTATTGCATAAAACCAATATTAAATAGAAAGTGACAACAAGTGTCACATCCAGATCAAGTTCACTCTACCTCTTTCCATCAGGATAACACTAGAATCTAGACACATACAGAAACAAACTGAATAGTGAAAAGAGTACAGTATGCCCAGGTTTCAACACGACTCTACATACAATTAACCACTGCATCTCAGAATGTGCAATATGCTCCTCATTTAGACCTGTGGATCATACCTAGTCATTCGACAAGCTACTTACGTGCAAGCAGTCTGCTCTATCAAGGCTAAGATGAGATTACACACCAGTGTCAGACATCACAGCAATAATTGCTATAATGCCACACCATAAACCAATATGGGAGCCTCTTAGCAGTTTCTCCAGCTGTTGTAAATGGCAACCAAATCTCTCTAAAATAACACTTTAGTGTTTTAAAAAAGGTGGAACACATTGGACAATATAGTTCTTTATACACAAACAGATGAAATTGTCACAGCTTGAATGCTATTGATCATTGATCTTCTTGATCACATTAGCACTGGTTCTTATACTACATCAACTAGCTACAGTGATTGAACCCAAGCAGTAGTTAATGTCAGATTCTACACTGGTTCTTGCGACTATTATTTGTCAAGCTAGGATTAGGTCACATTGTTTGTTTCTAAATTGGCACTGGTTATAGATTCTGATTCAACACTAGTTCAGATGACAGAGTTTGATGCTTCATCAGTACAATGTAACATAACTGATGCCACCACAGAACCAGTTATTTTTCTCAATATAATGTAAATGAAATAATCACATGTTTCAAATAACTTACCAATAGGACATTTTATTAAAATGTTCTGTAAACAAGGTCAAGTTTGGGCTTAGTTCTTCTGATTGTTCCTTTGCCCATAACAACACCTCGGGGATCTAAAATTATTATAAGATTTGTTTTATTATGTCATCAAGTAAACATTGCTAAAGTCAGTTCTAATCAATATAGACATATCAACAAAATGCTAGTGAACTTAGTGAAACTGATACTAACCTCAATTTTCTGAAATAATCCAGCATCAAGTAAAGTCATTTGTTCTGCTATATCTTGTGACTTAAAGTGAAGTAAATCAGGAAGCCTTGCAAGAGAAATTTTATATATTTATGAGATTTATACGTGAAATTATGTATATGTGTGTACATAGATACAAATATACATACATATATGTAATCAAGTTGTGCTACCTCATCTGCTAATTTTGCAACAAGCTAAAAAGCTAGTTCTAAAATCTCTCTAAGAGATGATCACAGTAGTTGTACTAGCAAGTAATGTTCGTAGACACTTCAACATGGCTGAATGTTGTTCAAGCAGAATTTACTGTGATTTTTTAACCCTAAGGCTGTGTGTTGCTTGAATTTATATATATTGCAAGCTACTGCTATCTCTAGCAGACGAGGTGTCCAGTACTGGAGAAAGGCAGAAAAGTTGACATTGAAAAACCTTTTTAAAGAAGTGAATCATATATCATCATCATTGTTTAACGTCCGCTTTCCATGCTAGCATGGGTTGGACGATTCGACTGAGGACTGGTGAACCAGATGGCTACACCAGGCTCCAATCTGATTTGGCAGAGTTTCTACAGCTGGATGCCCTTCCTAATGCCAACCACTCAGAGAGTGTATATAAAGCAATATTATTTATTTTTAATAAAAAAATAAACTGAAGACCCTATTATGTATCTGAGGTCAAATTATTCATGTATCCCAAGTATGGAAGCAATTTGTGCAGCTATTGTTGTGTGAAAAGCGAATACATACACACAGGTCTATTTTATATAAGAAGATATATATATATATATATATATATATATATATATGTATATATGACATAAACAATGATCATATATAAACACATCTGACTTAAAAAAAAGATATCCAACTGTAAATTCTGAGACAGTTAGCCATTCAAGTTTAAATAAAAAGATGTGATCATTGATTTAGGTACCAGGAAGTGGTGTGTATTCTTACTCATATATTGGTCCGGTTCATAAGATAAATAATAATAATATAAATGATTAAAAAGTGTATGTATAATTTTTTTATAGAATGAGAATAAAGAAGTGTTATCCAATATATATATCTGAAAAGTCTTCATATCTCATATATTGTAGAGTATTACCTTGCAAACTACTATTTATTATCTTACTTGGGTAGAGGTGTTTTTATAGTTTTAAATGACTTGAAAATTATATATCTACAAGAGAAAAAGTATTCATTTTTTTAAGGCTAAGTAATTTTTTGTCACCTATTATATGCTTCAGCAGAGCATAGTCTGCATTCTTTGTTGTTTCCAATGTAAGTATGTCTCAGGTTAGTTCATACTTATCATTCAAAGAGTTAATACCAAATAGATAATTAGCTGGTCTAGTTGAATTACATAAATTTTTACTCCTAAAGCTGTGTATGTAAGTTATATCATTTAATGGGATTCAATATAGACCCTATGTTATAATGGGTATCCATTGATGTAATGACATATCTGTAAATAACATTACAATAAGAGGCTACTCTAAGGGGACAAGTGGAAGTTGCTCTACAGTTATAATTTAAAACATTATTTTAAAAAGTTTACTCCTGTTTATATGGCATGAATTTTCATAGTCACCATTTGTTTCTACTGTAAGAATTTTACTGCCATTAGTTACATTATCTTCCTATTCACATTCTATTTTGAATTTCTTATTCAATTTTCTGACATTACTATATACATAGGTAGATTGTAAGGAGTTGGGATTCAGATGTATTATGTTATTATTGCTATTTTTAGGATTATAGTTACTAGTATTAATTTTTTTCCTTATTTTGTTCACTAGGTGTACAGAATTATTATCTTTTATATTATATTCATTTATTACATTACCATCATTTTGATTAGCATTGTGGAGGCATATTTTGGATTCTGTATTTTTGCCTCCAGCATTATGAATCTCACCCATTAGATTATGAATCGCACCAACTAGATTAGTAGGGTAAGTTTGAAAGTGTGTTATTTTTTTGTGTGTTGTCCTTATATTAATTCATTTTATAGACATTAGAGTATTTGATAATATCAGCAAGACTAGGTGTTATAGATAAGATAATTTAATTGTGTATTTATTAAAAATATAGTGGTATTTGTGGTTTGGAGAAAAAAATCCTACCTAAGAAAACTAGGTATATTTGTCTTAATGCTTTTTTGCACAGGATGCATTAAATCAAGTCACACTCCCTGTTTTAGTTTTTAATTTTTCTGCCTTTTTCATGTATGGCATTTATTTTCAGAGGAGGAATATTGTGATTGCCCTTTGTGGCTCTGTTTGATGATGTGTTGCTAGAGTATGCAATTTGGGATATGTCAGAATGGATTAAGTTATTTCTTACTCTACATTTCAAGTTAGAATTTTAACATTCATATTATGTATGTTGTTGCTGTTGGAATTCAGCCTTATAATTAAATTTTTGTATGTCTTATGTTATTACAGTTTTTAACTCTATGCTTCAGTGTGCATTCATTCTCAAGAGATTTAGTTTTGCTAATTTCACTTGTAGTTTTATTAAATATTATTGCACATCTGTATAGTTAACCATTTCATTTATTTTAATATCAGGGTTTTTAATTTTATTCTTAGATCTGCTGATAGTTACACTTTCATCCTAGTTAATTATATTTGATGTATTTATACAGCCATTATCATTTTCCCCCACTTATTTGCAATATTTTTATGTTTGGAATGTTGAATTAGAGGTTCTATGGTGTATTGATACATTTCATATGTTTAGATCTAGAATATATACTATATTTAGAGTAGATTCTATCAGTAGGAGCAATAAATTGTATTTTATTATGACCACTTTTCAACAGAGCCTCATTATAATACTCGGTGTTATTATTAGGAATTTCTTTGTTAGAAGATAATTTGGACATTCTAAGAGAAATACTTTACAAAATTTCTAATAAATTTTATGTGGTTAGGATTTTTATCTATGTAGTTAAGATTTACATTAGGTTTGTGGAAAAGAAAATATAGGCTGCTATTCAAATCTAGGGTGACATTGAGAAAATTTACCTTTTTTATACTCCAAACTGAAAGAGACAGACATGTTTTAATTCATAAATAAGGTTAAAAGTCTTTTATGGAATAAACAAGTAAGAATACACATCACCACCTAAAACCTAAATCAATGATCAAATCTTTTAATTTTACTTCAACTTGAATTGATAAGTATCTCAGAATTTTCACACTGATCAGATGTAGATTTGAACTTACATGGCCTTTCATATATGTGTGTGCTTATAGATATGGATATATGTGTGTGTGTGATTAGATAAATAAAAAGTTGTTTGTGTGTGTGTATGGCAGCCTTTTGCTAACTAATTTTGCTGTCATTTCACCATGACTGCCTTCTAAACAATTTATCATAGTTAACATATTTAAGCTCTCCATATGCACAAAAATTGGTATTGCC
This sequence comes from Octopus bimaculoides, assembly GCF_046866305.1. Taxonomy (NCBI): domain Eukaryota; kingdom Metazoa; phylum Mollusca; class Cephalopoda; order Octopoda; family Octopodidae; genus Octopus; species Octopus bimaculoides. Next base: position 174,213,117 of record NC_142928.1, on the reverse strand, counting down.
CTAATTTCTATTTAAAGATTCACCAGAGAACAAGTAACCAACTCCTTTGGCCAAGGAAACATCAATAGAGTCACTAATCAATTAATGCACCAATGATTGCTCAGATCAGCTGAGTCCTGGTTTGCGTTCAGTATAAAAAGCTATATGCTATCAATCTATCTAGGGACAGAAGTTGGAACATTTTATTTAATGAGTCTCCAAACAAAAACAAAAGCAGTCAGACCAACCCTAATTTCTCTGTAGATGGAGAGATAAAAACATTTGTTTACAATTGTTTACATTTTTCAGTTGTGATAAAATTGTAGGTGTACCTTTCATTAAAAAAAAAACAAAAAACAAAAATTATTATTTTTTTTAAAAATTCCAAAGTATTCCAATAAATACTGTGCAGTGTATCTCTAATTAAAGCTCCTCTGTATTTTTTTGTTGCAGATATATAAGTACAGAAGGTAATTTTTTTTTAAGTACATCAACTTAGTACATTAGGGATCATAAGCTCACTCTGGCAAAGCTCTTTCTACAGTCATCTCTATTAACACACCACAGAATCTCAGCCCACCAAGAGACGACAGCTCGTCTCCACATTTTTATATGTAAGTTGTAACCTTGATTCCCCATTGAAAATAATATGAAAGTTTCACCAGTATTATGTATTACTGACACGTTATAATTGCATAAAAAATAGTACCAGTTACAAAGTAAGCAAACTTAAAAATGAGATGGATCAGCAAAAGCTTATTCAAACAAATTTGGTAAAATGTATATATATAGAGAAAAACTGATCAACATGTGTAAGCTGATATATAATTTATTCAAACACTTATCAAACAACGTTTAAGCTACTTCAACGCAAACCTGTTTGTTATATAGAAGCCGCTTAGGAAAAAAAAAACAAAGAAGAATCTTACTGAAGTGTTAAACTGTGTGAAGGTAGATTATTAGTCTTAGCAGTGATTTCCATGTGTTTTCTTGCTTCAAGTTTCTCAACAATTTTCCGCCGAAGAAGCTTAGCAAGAGTCAATTCTCCCTGACAGAGCAATTCAAATACTAAATCCATCATTTTTTGGCTGATTTCATCATCTATTTCTGAGGATGTGCTACTGCAAGAAGAACTATAAAGAAACAAATAAAGACATGGCACAATGGATATATTTTCTTTTCAGACAATGTTTTAAAAGCTGACATTGATCACTTTAAAACTGTTTGAATCCCTGGACAAAGATTAAAAATAATGATAATAATAATAATAATAATAATCATCACCATTTCAAATTCACTTTTCCATGTTTGTATGGGTCATATAAATTTCACTGAGGCAGATTTTTTACAGTTGGATGCCCTTTCTGTTGCCAACCCTTGTCTGTTAACAAGCAAGGTAACATTTGCCGTTAGACAGAATTGCTTTTCACAGAAGACTGGAAATGAACAACATCACTTGTATGATAGTGATGCTTATTCTGCAGCCATCATAAGATGTGATGGGTACACATGCACACATTATATATATATATATATATATATATATATATATATATATATATAGGCATGGGTGTGACTGTGTGGCTAAAAATTCTGCTCCCCAAATACATGGCTCCAGGTTCAGTTCCACTGATCTTGGTGAATGGAAACTGAAACTGGATTTGGTAAATGGAAGCTGAAAGAAGTTTGTGTGTGTGTGTGTATGAATGTATGTATGCTTGTGTCTCCATGTCTGGCCATGGGAAAACATTACCTTGCTTGGAAACAAGTGTGGGCTGGTGACAGGAAGGCCATCTGGCCATAAAAAATTTGCCTCAATAAACTGTCCAAGCATGGACTAGTAGATGTTAAAATGATGATATATACCATAATGATGATATCACACACACACAAACACTTCTTTCAATCATCACCTACCAAACCCACTCACAAGGCTTTTGGTCAGCCTGGGGCTATAGTAGAAGATACTTGCCCAAAGTGCAGTGAAGTGGGACTAAAGTTAAAACCACAAAGTTAGAAAGCAAGCTTTATAACCACACAGCCTATGACACACACATACAAATCCAGAAGCCTGATAATGAGTAACAATTTCAAGAACAGCTGAAAACTAACACCAGTGATTCTGCAGAATTTTATTCTCTAAAACTAACAAGCACGAGGCAGAAAAATTAAACATTGGGATTGAATCTGCATTCACTGATTCAAAATGCACTAACATTTTGATTTTAATTTTTCATTTGATTTAAACATTAACCTCTGAACAAATACAAATATATAAATCCCTTCATGTAAATTGACTGCTGTTTAAATAATTTAGTTAAACATGCTAATGCATATCTGGGTGAGCCTGTTAACTATAATTGATACCACCTCCATTTTTTTATTTTTTTTTTTTAAATTTACATAATTGGCTCAGTGTAGAATAATCCTATTTATCTTTGGTTATGTTTAATGATCAGGTCAGTTTGCTGGAGGGTACTGTGTAGTTTTCATTTTCTTTATCTTTTAAACAATTTTATTTTACTAATCAATGCAATATTCTGGTGATACCTCAAATGAATAAATAAAATATATAATTTTTTTCCTTTTTTAGCCTTTTTATTTGTTTAATATTATGTTATTAATGAAACTGAGTATTTAAAGATCTAGTTTATGCATAAAACTATAAGCCAACCTGTAAAACTGTATTAACAGCAAAATTCATTAGTTTGCATTTTCTTATTTGTGATTAGAGCAATCCAGTATTCTGAGAAAAAGGTTATTACTTAATCTGAAAATCCTAAAATATTAGATAGAAGGGGAATGTTTGGAAAGTTTTAAAAGAATTATCAATACTGAGTATTAAAGATTTATTATATATTTATGGAAATCAAAATTTATCTAAACACTTGCATATTAATCAAACTATGTTTAAAGCCCTAATTTATGCACAAAACAATTTTAAGAAATACACACTTATTTTGAAAACCTGCAGGATTCTTTTTCGCAGTAGATGCACATTTTTCTCGAAGTCTGCACCAAACGCTGTTAAAATACAAGGGAAAAGTAGCAGCTGACAGGAAAACATTTTTATACGAGCTTAATACTCACTGAATGGTTAGCAACTAGAGAGATGATCCAGATGCTTTAGGTTTAAAAATAAAAATAAATTATTAAATGTATACAACATTTTAGTTATTAGTGTAACCAAAACTATTTTAGTAAATAATTCATTAGTTTAAAATAAAGCTTACTGCTTCATATAAGGGACTTATTCAGTTAATAACTCACCACATTGTTTTAAAGTTATTAGTTATTTAATCACTAATATATTATAGGTTATCTGAAAGTTTCTTCTGAAGATGTTTATTTTTAGAAATTCATATTAGTATTAAATTAGAGAATCTGTGATTTAAAAAAAAAATCCATTTAGAAATTTTAAAGCCTCAAGGAATAATATTTATGACCAAAGCATAAAAATAACCAATAGAAAATAGTTGTTAAACAACACAACTAGTAGGTATACAACACCCTTTTCATGCAATTCATAACCAGCCTAACCTTTACAAAAATATGGTGCACAAAGGTTTGAATTGTAAAGCTGATTTTATTTTAGATGATATGGAATATGATTTTGTTTATTTTTCACCATGAAGATTGACTTACAAGATTTAAAATTTGAGGAGTCTTAGCAAATTAGAACATTAATCACTTTCTCAAAGCCATTAACAACATAAAGAAAGCAGATAAAACTATGTTTTAAAATTGGCCTACTGAGTGTTTTCTATTGTTCCACAATACTTACAAGAATAATTAATTCAAAAAAAAAAAAAAAAAAGATTACAACTTGCATGTCAGTGCCTAATTTTCTTTATTTTTCTTTTCTTTTGTTTTTATGCTATTTTACTTATACATTAGAGAATTGATAGGTTTCAAAAAATGTTTGGAATAGTATTGGGATAAAAGATGGAGAAATTTGAGGCATAAAAGATAGGGGTAGTAATAACAGAAATAAGGTTAAAGGACAATATGTTATGATTATTAAATTATTATTTTAAAATTAATATATATTCCTGATTTCCCCTACCAAAAACAAATTATTTTGTACTCAGCTGTGTATCATATTTAATATGAAAGAATTTTTAGTTCTTAGGTAATTTTTGAAAGCTGAATAGAAAATAGAAAAAAAGTAAGAGAAATTTAAGTTAACAACTCAAAAGATACACAAATTTGCATAATTTTCAGTATTAAATTAGTGCAATTAGAAGTCAGTCTAACAAAGATAAAAGTAAGAAAGATAGTGCTCGAAACAGAGAAAAAAACAGATTCAATCCACTTAGATTTTAAATTCAAAGACATGTCTTATGAAAATTTGGTGAAAATTATTGCAATAAGAACAACAGCCTAATGGATCAAAAATTCAGTAATCACATTTTGAAATCTAAAATTGGTAATCATTATGTAATCTGCTAAAGGCTTCGAGATGTTGAA
>NC_142928.1:174143668-174203668 GCF_046866305.1 Octopus bimaculoides | reverse complement strand
CCAGCAGTCTCCAGGAAGAGTAACACAATATATAGACAGGAAAGCAAAGGCACCACCATTGAAGAGAAAAATATTAATTTAGAATAATTTACAATGATTAAATGAAACAAGACAATGATTAGATGAAGAAAAAAAAAAACCTTTCTAGTGTAAAAAAAAAAGAGAGAGAGAAATAGAGTGGGCAGTAACAAATGAAAGCCACAAATAAATAGGCCCCCAATAGTGAGTGTTATTTTGTAAGTAGATGATTTCAGCTCTTATTATTTGGCAATTTAGAATGCAATTAGAATAATGAGTTGTATACATTAAAAGGTAGCACTCTGAAGTGATTTTTTTGAAGAGAAATTAAAAAGTATGGTTGGTGATGTATTTTATAAGATAGTTAATAACAATCTAATGGTTCTGCTGTTTGAAATTTAGATTTATTAAGTTCCTAGTTGGACACTGAATACAACAGTATACCAAGGCTAGTTCTACAAATTGTTTAAGAAACAGATTAGATAAATTTTATTTGAGGTAAGAATCAATATTTTTAGGATGTTAATTTGTCAAAAATAACCATTGTCAACATTATTCTGTTTATATTAAATTTCAAAAGCTAAAAGGAGTGAATAAGAGACTTCTTATCATCACAAGTGATTTTTAGCTTTAAAATAAAAAATAAATCTAAAAAAAAGCTCTTGAACTAAGCAGTGAAGAAGCTATTACCAAGGCCATGACCACTGTGGCCTAGGGTTATAAACCACTAAGAGATATTGCCAAATAAGCCAAATAAGCCATATATATATATATATATATATATATATATATATATATATATATATATATATATATATATATATATATATATATATATATATACATATATACACACAGATACATACATACATATAAATACACAGATACATACACACACACACACACACATATATATATATATATATATATATATATATACACAGATACATATATACATATACATACATACACATACATACATATACAAACATATACACATACATACATATACATATATACACATATACATATATTCATATACACATATATATATATATACATACATACATATATATATACATACATATATATATATACATACATATATATATATATACATACATACATATATATATACATACATACATATATATATACATACATACATATATATATACATACATACATATATACATACATATATATATACATACATATATATATACATACATATATATATACATACATATATATATACATACATATATATATACATACATATATATATATATACATACATATATATATATATACATACATATATATATACATACATATATATATACATACATACATATATATATATATACATACATATATATATATATACATACATATATATATACATACATATATATATACATACATATATATATACATACATATATATATATATATATATATATATATATATATATATATATATATATATATATATATATATATATATATATATATACATATCATTGGCAATAAATTTCTATAAAATGAAATGTGTTCATTTTTATGAAATCTACGAGTGAATTAGCAAACATTCAAGTTACTGCTACAGTGCCAAATAATGAAGGGTGAAGTGAGACAAAACACGGTCAAACATGCTTAACACAACAAATACAAATGGATGAAGGTGATTTCATTACAAGCAAATACCTTTATGGTTTAAAAAAAAAAGTTATTCAAACAAAACGAAGAGAAGCATTCACTGATGTGTTAAGTGTATTAAGGCATGTTAAATTGATACACTGATAAAAGCAGAAATAAGGGTGGATGGGAAATAACATTTAACAAAAGTGCTCAAGAACATTAAGTTAGTAGTAAAATTAAAAATAAAATGGATAAAGAATAAATTAGAAAACAAAAAATAAAAAAAAAAACTAATTTTATATTCATGCATCTAGCAACCTATTTAAAAAGAGCTGAATTCCATATGGACTATACAAAGCTTATGTGCTGGAGTTATTTTACATTAGAAAAAACTTTGTAATCTAGAAATGAAACTAACATGGGAAAAACAATAAGTACCTTATATATATAGTTTGTAACACTACCAACTTTCAAAATAACATTTTAGCCAATTGTAAAGAATAAGTTTCGGTTTCAGAATTCACTTAAGAATAACATTCTGTTTTTAATTTTGGAGAAAGCAAAGACGATATTCAGAGCAACTGAAATCGAATGAAGACTCATGAATATAAATCAAATACTATTTTGTCATAACATAGAGCATATATTTGTAGCTATCTCTAAATGGCTTGCTTGTGAGTGAGTGTCAATATGTTAAGTAGTACAACTTCAGATTTGTTGCTCATTTATTTAGGGGAGGCAACTTTACTAATATAGTTTTAAATAATTGACTCAAAGCTCTTTAAATTTACAACTTGCTGAAAATAAGGATCAAGAGAAAGAAAATAATAATAATAATAAACAGAAAAAGTTATATGATGAAATTTTACCTATTACATTTAATGAAATAGCTAATTTAACACAAAGTAAATTTAAAGTCTAACTAAATAAGATTGATTTTATAAAAGTTCAAAAAATATTTTTCAACTTTTAGGTTCCTTAATTAAATTTTAGAGCCTCTATGACTGGTGTGGAAGAAACCACAACTCATGAGTTGCAGCAACAGTAAGCAACACATCAAGATATTGGTTAATCTTCAAACTAGAGACTTAGTTTGAATACTTACGACAGAGTAGCTTCTGCTAAAGATATGCAAAGACAGGCTAGGTAGTGGTGTCAAACCAGGTGAATGAGTATTTATTGTTAAGAAAGTTATTGGGTTCTCTCCTTCACCCTGTTGATACTAATCCACCCTTGTTTCTATGATACAAATTCTGTTTTAAAAGTGGTCTAAATTCAAACCTTCCATCAAAATTTCATGTTAATTTATATTCCAAACACCGGTTTAATAAAGACAAAGTTATTTTAATAAATTCTGTATTACTTCAAAATTAGATTAAACAATGGTAGTGTATTTAAACAGAGATATGTTAACAAAATGGGTTAATAATGTATTAGCAGTGATGTACAGGACAAGATTGTTGCTCTTTGAATGCAATACGAAACAGAGTAAATGATTTTATTACAAAAACCTAAACATCTAAAATTATGACTATTTCATGGAAATCATTGAAGTTCAATAAAACATTATAAAGGAAAGAAGTTCACTAATTGTCCAGTCATTTCATTATTATATAAGAATGAAAATGGTATTAATTATATGTGTCTACATTTTTCCAAAGAAAGTGTTTGTCTGTAGATATGGAAAGTGTTAATGCATAGATATTTACTATTCAATCCTAATTTACCTACCGCTAGAGGGAAAAGGAATATTGTTTCAACAACACTGGTTGGCTTTAATAGATATTACTGAAGCCAGAATTTTAGATAATGCACTAAATTAATAGGTTTTAATTTATAAAAGCTAAGAAAATTTTTTCCTTCAGAGTTTAATAAAAGGAGAACTCTGAACTTTACATTCAAAACTGCTTAGTCCTTTTACCTATTTCATTCTTTTACATGCTACACCATTTAACTAATCTATAATATTACTAAATGTGGTAATCACAAAGTACTTTTAGATACTACTATGGTTTTATAAGATATAGTATGTAAATTCTTCCAAGATGCTTTTTAGTTCCTAATAAATCTGATTTTAGAGACAATTATAAAATACAAATCGGCCATGTGATTACTAAAAGCATTATTTGGAATCATTAAACACTTGCAATAATAAAAATTGGATTAGAAGCAAAGTGAAATTTAGCAGGGTTAAAATAAAAAGTTAAATAAACAAGCATTAGTATTATAAAGATATGGTTATAAGCAGGAAGGCAATAACATGTAACTTATTAGTTAAATAAAAAAGAACAAAATAAATGATGAGAGTGAGAAACAGTAAAAAGAGTTAGTTATGCATGTGTTGATATGTATATATATATATATATATATATATATATATATATACACACACACACATACACACACCTATATTGCAAACAATGATAAAAATGCAGATGAAGGCTTCTCTTATTTTGTTGACTAGGGCTAGGGTTAGTCTGTAGTCATATATTGATAGAGTAGGCAAAACCTTACCTTCTTCATTAACCAAGTCTTCTTGTGAGCCTTAAGTATGAAGAAATGATGATGGAGCTTTAACTTAATTTTTTTAAAGCATAGAATGAAATGGTTCAAAATAGTAATTTAAAATGAAATAAACAGTTGGAAATAAGTTTTGAATTTAATCCAGAACATTGATTCTTATATATTAAAAAAAGGTTTGCTAATTTCATGCACACTTCAACTTTTGTTTTATTAAAGAAAAAAAAATCCTTTCTTGTGGTTCCTTATTGGTATATAATATTTATCTTCCTTAAAATAGAAAAAAAAAATTAGAAAAATGTTTTCTGCTTATAAACTGCTTCAAATTTTTTTGAAGCTACAAAGCATTTTTGTCTTTGAAACTGATTTTACAGCTGAAAAATCAGTGGTGTACATCTTACAAATAGAGCCTGAATTGCAGGTATGATTAGAGACTATTTAGTTAACATGAATAGAGTTTTAACAAGAGAACTCAGAAGAAGCTTTATTTACATTATTTACATTCGACTGATATTTGTCCTCATCTTGTTTGTTGTTAACACAACGTTTCGGCTGATATACCCTCCAGCCTTCTTCAGGTGTCTTGGGGAAATTTCGAACTTGGGTTCTCATTCCTAAGGTATTTTTCGATGTTATTATTATTATTATTGTTATTGTTCAGATCACTGCTTGGAATCAAACTCGGAATCTTGGGGTTAGTAGCTCACGCTCTTAACCACTACGCCATATGCCCATGGGCATATGGTGTAGTGGTTAAGCGCTCTTATTGAAAAATACCTTAGGAATGAGAACTCAGGTTCGAAATTTCCTCAAGACACCTGAAGAAGGCTAGAGGGTATATCAGCCGAAACATTGTGTTAACAACAAACAAGATGAGGACAAATATCCGCTGAATGTAAATAATGTAAATGATGTACAGAATTCCTCATCTCTTAAATATAGAACTGGATCAGAAGAAGCTTGTTTTGGATTATGTATAACAAGTATTTAGTTACATTAACTTTATTGAGTTTGTTAGTTACTTGTAACCAGTAGCAGGTTATTAAAATTCATTAATTATTCTACATTTTACTAATATAAGTAGATTTTTTGTAACAATATCTACATTTACTAAACAGTCAAAACTGAAATTAAAACCTAGTAATTGTTCTCATTAAAGTGAGTACATCCGCATCAAATAAATTTGAAATACTCACTATGGATTAGACCCTCCAAGTTCCAGTCCAATCCAAAATGAATATATACTACGTAATTCCATTGAATATGTACATACAATAACATGAGTGCATGAATAGTGTAGCTGGTACTATTAAATTACCATGCAATTTTGTAAAATGAATTATTCAATTATATGTAATGAGTATAAAATGTAAACAGTAGTGGTATGCACCTCTTTCAGCAAGTTAATTTTCACAATTAAAAAAAAAAAAAATCAAGACAAGGAAAAACACTTGTAAATAATGCAAGCATGAAATAATAATATTACCTGATATTGCTTCATGCATAGACATATCATTAGTAATGGTTGGGAGGGAAATATTATTAAAATACAACTTCTAAAATAACATAAAGACATCAGATATTATTTTGAAAATGATATGAAATGAGAATGTGCTGAAAACATGGAATTTACCAATTTGTTTTCGTTTTTTTTAAAGACAAGAAAATTGAGGAATTCAATCAAAATAATCATAAAAAGATCCTAACTGAATCAATTAATTACTATTGATTGCATTTGGCTAAGTAAGGGTAAAGAGTAAGACCCCTTTTGGTTTTGAATAATCATGGGATTGGACATAGGAAGTTCCCCTCCGAAGCACAAGCCCAGGCAAGGTTGTTTATGGAAGATCAGTAGTCACCCATGCATACCAGCCACCCTACTCCACAAAACTGACGTTATCCAAGGGAAAGGCAAAGGTCGATACAGCTTAGTACCAATGATGTTCCAACTCATGTCTACAGATGAGTGAACAGGAGCAATGTGAAATAAAGTGTCTTGCTCAAGAACACAACACACAGCTCGGTTCAGGAATCAAACTCATAACCTCATGATTGTGAGCCTACACTCTAACCCCTGAGCCATGCACCTTGGCTATGTATGAATCAGATTAAAGTATTTCTGAATTAATGTCCCAACATGTCAATGTAGATATATAGAAATACATCTCAGTATGTCATCGAGCACATTAAATAAGTTTACTGACATCTATGTTGCTTCAAATCATAAAGTATATCACTGCATGGTCTCCTAGGCATGGCTTATCTGGAGCAATAGATATGAAGATCACATCTAGTTGTATATGCCATACAAATATTCAAGCAAGGCTAATTTGGAGTGAAACAACAACAGTTAACTTGAATAAATATATCTAAGAGTTATTTTATCTTACTTGTTTCAGTCATTAGACTATTGACATGCTGAGGCATGACTTTGAAGGGTTTTAGTCAAACAAATCAACCCCAGTATTTATTTTCAAGCCTCGTACTTATTCTATCAGCTTCTTTTTGATGAACTGTTAAGTTACAAGGGCATAAAGAAACCAACACTAGTTGTCAAGTGGTAGTGAGATACACAACCAATAGGCTTCTTTCAGTTTCCATCTACCAAATCCACTCACAAGGCTTTGGTCAGCCTGAAGCTATATTAGAAGACAGTTGCCCAAGGTGCATGCAGTATGACTGAATCTGAAACCATGTGGTTGGGCAACAAACTTCTTACTACACTGTCATGCCTGTGGCTGATTTCTTTCTCAAGACTAGGCTAACTCAGAAAGAACAGTATACATACAAACACACACATAATAGGGATCTTCTAGTTTCCAGTGATCAAGGCCTTGAGAGCTTTGGTTGGCCTGTACTATATTAGAATATACATGCTACACATTGGGTCAGAACTCAAATCATGGAAAGCAAACTTCTTTACCACACAATTATACTTGTCCATATATATATATATACACTCTCTCTCTTTCCTTTCCTGAGCGTCCAATAATACTATCCATATCACGTCCTCACTTTGTTGTGTTTTTGTTTTTTTGTTATTGTGTTTTTGAACTATATATATATATATATATATATATATATATATATATATATATAGTTTATTGTCCTATTAAAGTTCAACAAAAAAAACAAAAACTACTACTCCATCCAGTGTGAGATGAATATCATTTAATATACATAGTGTAAAGATATGAGCTACTAATCCATGAAACTATTAGTAGCTTGTATTTTTCAACTGTGTACATTAAACAACACACACACACACAAACACACACATACTGATTCCAGTCTTGGACAGTGACCATACCTGTGCCTATAAAAAATTTTTTTAGAAACAAAAGTGATGAAAATGAAATAAAAGTTATGAGTAAGAAAATTTTAATGAAAAATAACGATGTGTATGTATATTACATTGCTGTATTTACTTTATCAAAGTATTTCATCATCTATGAACTGGTTACTGACACCTTAAAGCATTCTGTGACAGAATGTCTGCGACTAGATTATAGATGTCCAATGAAAGTCTTTGATGCAAATGAATATCGTATTTTTATGAAATAATAATAAAAGCGAATACAGTAGTATATATGTGTTAAAAGTTATAATGCTTAACGCAATGAAATTGTTTTTTTATATATATATATATATATATATATATATATATATATATATATATATACACACATACACACATACATACATCATCATCATTGTTCAATGTCCATACATATATATATATATATATATATATATATATATATATATATATATATATGTATGTATGTAAAACAAGGAGATTTAAAATTGATCAGAAAGCAAAATTGTGTGAAAATGGTGGTAAAACTATATCCACTAAATGGACTTTTTGTCAAACAATAACTAAAGAAACAAGCATATTAAATTTTGTTTATATATTTCATAATAAGAAAGCTGGATAGAGAAAATTTGTTCTTTTATCATCTGAAATAAATTACTGTCACATGTAAGCAAGTTATTATAGAATTTTGATAAACTAAATAAAATGTTCAGAAATTTTACTCTACAAAATAAGTTGAGTTTGTGGAAAAGAGAAGCTATTCTTTAAGTATTTAAAAAATTTCACTTAGAAGTAATAGAACTAGGCTATTTCATTTCCTTCTTTCTAGCCATGCATCCACCTTTCTACACACATATATAGGTAAATTTTCAACATTTTGCAGAATGGCCAAGAAAATCTATTTTAACAGGATGCAATTCTCAGAGTGCCCACAGTAATGATAATAAATGATATAATGGTTAAACAGAAATGAAATTAATTACAAAAACATAATTGAAACTGCCTTGGTAATATATAGAGCAATTGAAATCCATGAAACCAAAATATTTCATCACTGAATAAATTTTCTATGAAAAGTAAAAATGGCTATAATTAAGTAAAATATAAAACAATAATAAAATAATCTTAAAGAGTATAAATTTAACCAAAGGTAGATGGTAGGTTTATTGGAATGAAGAACAGAGAAAAATAATCTGTGACTCAAGTAATATGACTAATATTTTTGAATGTGTAAATTCATAATAGATGAAATTAGGAAGAAAAAAGTTTAAAGTGACTTACCACTTTTGCTTGCAACTGTAGCATGCACAAGAAGAGCATCGACTGATCCACCTCTTATTTCTGGTCCCACTTCTGTCTAAAAAATAGAAACATGACAAATATGGAAAATTAGATGAGTCAGTAGTTATTGAGAAATATAAGAACGCCTGAAATCAAGTAATAAATAAGAGTTAAATACCTAACTATTAATTAGTGTCAATCTATATAGGAATGGAGAAACATTTTGAATTTGACATTTTCTCTCTGAGTATCTGTGTAGATACAAAAGAAAGGAAGGATACTAGATATCTAATGTGTGTATGATTTGAATGCAACTGAGGCACAGTTGCTATTATTAACACAAATAAAGAGCATTATAATTTCCAGTGTTAAAGTTGGACTATTTGTAACATAGCGAGTCTCTACAAATCTCATTTTAATCCAGTATAATTTTGTTTGTGAGCATACTATTTCCTCTCACAGACACATTGTACTGTTTACACAACACTTACCATTTAGTTGCATATGTAAATTTCAATGTATGTGTCCCAGACATGAACACTGACTGATGCTTTTAACATCCCACAATTTTCTCAGTTTTCCAATGCTCTATTTTTCATCTGATGGATCAGAGAAATAAGAGCAAGAAACTTATGAATTCACATTATTTTTTTTCCGTTTATCATCCAATACAATTTAAATATCTGTGTCTATATAGGTTATAGATATCTAAATTGGAGAAGAAGGGTGATGAGTGTATCAAGTTCTTATTCTAGTGTAGAAATAGAGAATGCAATACTTACTGGTCTTTTTCTGATCAATTGATCAGAAACATCCACATCATCTAATGGTTTCAATTCTATAAAGTCTGAGTCAGCATCTTTAAGGATTTCCGATTTTGGAGATACGGATTTATCATTTTTTTTCGTCTGTTCACTAACTTCAGCAGGGGCTGATGACCGCTTCAGTTCCCTATAAGACAATTGATTTCTATGAAGGTTTGAATAACAAAAGTAATCTTTATATATAAAAATGAATGTATGTATTGCTGAATATTCTAAGTTGTAAAATCAGTTTTTCACCTGGATAACTGAAATTTTGTAATGAGGTAATTTCCTTCTAATTTTTAATAGTCAAGTATATGTCAAAATTCTATGTGGCGCAAAACTTGACATTGACAAAAGTATATGTACACTGGATGTATAATAATTAATTAGCACGTTATTTAAGGCAACTACCTCTTTGTCCACTGGTTGCGAAACATATGTACATATACATAGGTTTTCTGAGATGAAAAAGTTAAATAAGTAAAAAAAGAGTTTGACTCTAAAGCCCCATTGTATGACTATAACATTAACATAGTTATACTAATGATTAAGTGTATATTGTATTTTACTTACATTTCAGGAGTTGTAGGTGGAACAACTGGCGGTTCTATCATACTAGCAGATTTTTCTCGAACTACTTCTGCAGGACCTTCAATTGAGGCATCTGATTGGCTGGATATTGTAGATGCTTGGCTCTGTCTGTTAGAAGACTAATTACAAAAATGGTTTGTTAATATAATTGAATGAATCAAGTGAATGAGCTGAGAGAAAATAGACAAAAATGGTATCAGATGTAGAATGCTTGATAGTTGAAGACATTGGTATGGATGCTAAATGGGTACAGTACTAGGAGAAATCCAAGTAGAAGGAAACTGTGGAAGAGAAAGATCAAGGAAGACATGCATGGGCAGAAATAGTGAAATTTAATTTCAGGATGTCAAACCTCATAGAGAAGATGATAAATGAACCCAATAAATGGTAAAATGCTGTTGGAAAGTATAATCAGGACTCAATTTTGGCAGGCCCTTTCTTGAAAATATTTTATAAATGATGTTTTTGCTTGCCATTCATAGTCTTCATCATCAGCAAATTAATTTAAAATTTGATTGATATATTTAGATCCTTATGAGAATTCACCAGCTAGTATTAACACACACACACACACATACAAAAAGTTTTGCTACTCTTGTGCTTTCGATTAAATTCACAAATAATCATAATTTTGACTGGTTTCATAAAGCTATAACTTGTTTTATTTATTTATAACTTAGTATTTTGTATACAACTTAAAATGCTCTTATGTAAGTCTATTAAAGAATTTTTGCCTCATAACTTCTCTAAAAATTTGAAATATAAGGTTATTTAAATTTTGTTAAAAATATCACCATATAAAATGAATTATTAGCTAATAATATATCATATCATGCAGCTTGTGTCAAAGACTATTCAACTGCTCTTGTGTTAGTGCTACAAGAAAATGCACCAACATACTCAGTAAAGGGGTTGGCAATAGGAAGGGCATCCAACAGTAGAATCCAAGTCAAATGACATGTATTAGCACCAATCTATGAAAACAGTGACTTCCAATAAATAAAGACCATCATGGGTTGGAGTAAGTCCAATCCATGCCAGCATGGAAGGCAATGATAACTGGTGGTGTTTTATTTGAAAAACATTGTTTTCTTAGAAAATACTAATAACTCTAGGAAACATGCTTGTAACAGAGATGTTTGTAGTTCATTTTAAACAGCAATGCAGCACCTGAATCACTCTCTGCCAATAATCCAGACTCTAATCTTGTGTTTATAAGACTCAGGTTGATTTTCTGGGACATATTTTTGTTATAAGAGTGCCTTATATTCTAATCTCCATATAAAAATTTATATATCTATATATCAGTGTTAATTCATATACATTTTTTATCATTCCAGCTGGTTATATATTTTTACAAACTTAACTGGGTTATTCTAGAATAATGTCATTCATACATCCAACACACATTCTGACACATAATTAATATTACTACTTCATGAATGGTCTATGAAAGTTTTAAGTATTAATCATTTTGCCATTTTCACTATTAACTCTCAATTTTTAATGTTTTTTTTTTTTTTTAGTTCCTTCTTCTGCTCATGCATTAAACTTGATATCTCAGTTAATTCATAAACAAGTTTCCTGGAGCACTTGGTCCTCAAGACTCATAGATCAAGAGTCAAATTTGAAGATCAAGAAGGCAGCAGTTAATGATGGTAAAATGACATGGAAACATTATTTTATTTGGTGTAGACTGCTATTAATTATATCGATGTTTATGTAATAGTATAAATTTGATCAGATTTATATCCCTTCTGAGAGTTACCTCTCTTACTATGGATTTAAACATGTATTTTACACTGCTATATACAAACACACACGTGGACTGCAGTTTTGATCTACTATATTTCACTACTAAGAGAGTGGTCAGCCTGAAGCTATGATAGATGACCCTTACCCAATATGCAATGCAGTAGGATGAAAATCTGGAATCACATGGTTATAAAGAAAACTTTTACCAAACAGTATATATATATATATATTAAACAAAAATAGAATTACAAACAATTTTCTCAGTGGTGTTTTGTGCGTGTTAAATATTCAAAATGTCCAGTTATTTTCTGGAATACTTACTCGTCCCAATTTAGCTGGAAGTGCAGGAGGAGTTCCCATATTTTCAGCTGAGCCAATGCCAGACGTATTATCTGAACTTCCACTAGAGATATCAGAGATGACACTGATAGTATTAGATCGAGGATATATTGACCTATGTAACTCTTTCTGGTGATGTTTCCATTCAGCCTCGAAGAAGTTAAGTGATCGGCGAGATATGTGCGCTAATTCTGTAGCATTAGGCTGCACACAGGAGCCAAATGTTTGCATATACGTTTGAACTGGAAAACAGACGTAAAAGGGAATTACATTAATGAGGAAATCAAAGATTTGTTATTACTAAGACAAAAATTATTTTATTAATTCTATACAAAATGAATGCCAAAATAGTGATAAAATTTGTTGGTGAAAAAAATAAAGGGAATGAAAAGAAATTTAATAGGATTCTAAAAGCTTTAAGATCCCCCCCCCCTAAAAAAACAAAACAATTTTGAATACTGAAAGGGGGATGAAATGAAATTTGGACCCTACCGAAGATAACAGCAAATGAAAATCTATTTGATGATATTTATTTTAACTTTATATAAAATGTAATCAATCCCAAATAATTTAGCTTCAAAGTAAATTTGTTGCCTTATTAGTTTACTGTTAAAAATAATGTTCTGATACAATACATGCATGAGTATATATAACTGTTTGCTTGTTATTTGATTTATTCATCAGATGTCACTAAATTAGCTCAGTAGACTGTTGAAAGCTTCAGTAGGTTACTAAAATTCTAGCATGGAAAGCGGACGTTAAACGATGATGATGATGATGATGATATATATATATACACACATATATACGACAGGCTTCTTTCAGTTTCTGTCTACCAAATCCACTCACAAGGCTTTGGTTGGCCCAAGGCTATAGTAGAAGACATGTGTCCAAGGTGCCACGCAGTGGGAATGAACCCGGATCCATGTGGTTGGTAAGCAAGCTACTTACCACACAGCCACTCCTGTATTTTATGCACAGAACTTCAAGTGAAATTAACAATTGGTGGTGAAAGTGGTGATACACTGATATGAGTTCACAATAACTAATTCCATTAGTCCATTGTGAGAATAAACATCATTGCAGTTACATTTTGAAGGTGAAAGTGCAGTGAAAGACAAAAAGTAAATCACCTTTCTGTCTTTTCAGGCAATAGGTGTAAAGTAATGGTGATTCAGAAGAAGGAACAGAAAACGTTAATGTGGGTGTGATGTGAAATAGAAATAAGGTAGCAAATTAATAACAACAAAATAGCAATTTGTCATGTTATTAATTTTGTTTAGCAATATTTTTGGTTATCTATAATCCTTCAGTAAAAGTCAATGAAACTTTAGTTTTTCCAAGATGAAAACTGTTTTACTTATCTGGTGAGGTCATCAGTTTCCCATAACCCAAACTCTTCTTTTTAATTCCATCTTCATATAGTAAAAAAGAAGCCCAATAAATTTTAGTATATAAATATATTTTAATAAGTATCTTGTGTTTTGTTATTTCTTAATATAAAGTATAATTCTTTATCCTACTTTTTTTAATTTGGAGATTCTAAATTTGGAGAAGTATTGTAACATTACAAAAATGTAGAAAAACAATTTGAAACCACATACTATGTTTCTTCTTTGGTGGTAATGGTGGTGGTCCATGCTGATGTAAACTCTCCAAACTTGAATGACTGATACCAGATGAGAATTCTGAACTGGATATGGTTTCTTGTGAACTTTGTGAGAAGAAATAAGAGCTGGATTTATGAGAGTGAAAGTGTGAGAAGGATGGCATGCCACTGGCCATAGCACTGTTGAAATGAGAGACCATGCGCGTATTCAGGCTACTGCTACTGCTACAAGAAGTGCTGTGACTGCTCATGTGACTGATGGTTTGGCTCATGCCAGTAGTATTAGCACATATCCCCACCAAGCCACTGACCGGTAAGCCCCCAGAACCTTCTCCCAGTGGTACATTGTCATAATGTGATGGGAAGCGGGGCGATTTTGAACCCTTTGCAGGCACAGGAGGTGGAACTTCCTTGATGCTTGTTGTTAGCTGGTTGATCTTTTTGGTCAGCTGGTTAATTTCATCAACAGCAAGAGCATATTCAACACTGCTTTCCATTGTAGCACTCCTGCAATTAAACATTTGATATAAACATATGAAATTTTGATATTTCAGATTAAAATTTTGTAACTAGAAAAGAGGGGGGGAAAAAAAGGACAAAATATTTTGAAAAATAGCTAAAAAAATTTACTAAGATTCAAAGAAAGTTTTAAAATTTGTGAAATTATATTTATATGTATTTACAATTTCAAAGTTAAAAAGAAAAATATCATCAATAAACATAGTTTATTCAATACAATATTGTTTGCTTAATGCAGTTGGCAAATGGATTCATTTTATAATACTTTAAATTGAGCTATATTGATTCACAGATGAATGGTGCGAGATTGTTTTCCCTATAGAAGTAAGTTAAATTTACATATGGAAATAAAATTATGTAGAAATAAGAATGAAACCTAACCTTGAATCTGAAGATGCATAAGAAAAACTATTAGTTCTACTACTTCGATTACTACTGCTAAGTAAATCATCCATTGATTGGTTGAGACCAGAACCAATACTGCTGGCGGGAGAGCGACTTAAAGGGGAACAACTGCGTGGCGATTGACTGGATGGAGTTACTAGTCCTGAGCTATTGCTACAACCACCTAGAGAATGGTCTTGAGATGGACTAGGAAAAAGCATGCTACTAAGTGGGGATTGGCTTGAAGAAGAGTGGCCATTGCTATCTCCTTTGCTGCTTCCCATCATGTTTAAGGTGGTGGCACTTGAGATGCGCTGCTTTTCCGGAAGAGGAGGAGGAGTTTCAAGCTCACTCTCTTCAGTTGAAGATTTGCTCATCATTCTATAAAAGATAAAAATGGAGAAAAAAAGTTAAACACAATTGACAATATTTGTTACGGATGGTATAAGCACAACACCTATTTATTATCAATAAAATTATAAGAAGATTTGATAAAATATTATTACATGCAAAATGTCTTAAGTTTTTTAAATCAGTTTGAAATACTAGATACTTTATACAAGAACACTTGAATAATCAAAGCTTTAAAAGAATATTTCTTATTAATTCATAAATAAAAGAATAATTCATTATTTATGAGTCTTTTGATAAAAATATCAAACATTCTAAAACAGTTTTCAACAGAATAAGCAAAAATTAATATTTTAGTACTTAAAAAAACTAAACAGTAGTGATATTAAATGATTAAAACCATAATTATTATGAATAACAAATATATTTTAAAATTAAAAGGAAGACCAAAAAAAAAAAAAAAATTCATCATGCTTTGGTAGAATATATTTATATTGTGAACATCAAAATCATTTACTTTCTCAAAACTAATTAACATCTTTTATTCTTTATTTTCTTAATTCTATTTTTAACAAATATATATTTTCAAGGTGAATCATGGAAATGTTAGCGTGTTATGTTTCTGAAATGCTATATATCCTTGCATCATTGAAGTCATTTTAGTTACTTAAGAATACATAAAAACTGTTTAATTCACATTATTACTTAATAATCTATTATGAAATATCAAAAGATTTTGTAGCATTTCTGTATTCTTTTTCTTGTTATATGTTGGTGATTATCACTCCTCACAGTATTTACTGAATACACAAAGAAAAGCTTATTTTAAATATGAATCAATGAATGACTGTATGTGTGTGTGTGTGTGTGTGTGTGTGTGTGTGTGTGCGTGTGCATGCAAAAGCATAATTATTTCAGAAATAACTGTCAACTGAAGTGTTAATGCCAAAAAATACATGCATAGCTATCAAGTTTAAAACTAAAAATCATGAACAAATATGTGCTTTAAAATATCATTGTGTAATTCTGTGTCTATGAGCAGGGTTCACATACATATACAAGCACACATAAACCCATTTGGAATGGCATAGCTTTTCCTTTTAGTCTCATAAGATAAAGTTCCACTTCTGATTATGTAAAAAGATAAACCTATTTAGAAAAGGCCACATATTCATTAAAAAAAATTACACGCTCACTGTTCATTTGTTGATAGGCACAGCAAATTAAAGCACCTAATACATTTGAGAGTTATGAATATTTCATAATCAGAATCTTAAATGTTCATTGGCAATGACTTAAGTTTCATGTTCCAGGGAAGATACTTAATTAAGCTTGGCTCAGCTACTATCACTACCCATTTCAATAATCAGGTTGTCTTGTCTCATCTATGATGGAACATGAAATTTAGGTTCTCAATAAACATTTAGGATACTGTATATTTTGTGAATCATATATGTAAGAGCATATGGGCATGAAACAAATATAGTGAAATCAAAGCTAAGCTATACACAGAACATCAATTTTCCAGCATCCTTGGTTTCAGACCCATGATGGGTTATCCATTTTGTTAGATTAAAAGAGGCTACATATTAGTAATTTTGAGTAAATTCCCACTTTTATTTATCAAAATCATGTTATAAAGATAGAAACAGTCTTCCAAACCTTCATCTATAATGAAGGTGCAAATATTTAAAACAAATTCTAATGTCACATGCTAACCTTCTAACCATAGGCCCTTCATCAGACACTCTCTTGAAATGTAACTGTAAAGGGCATATATTTACTTTTCCCTCTTTCATACTCTCACACTGTATTCTCTGCAGTGAAGCTATCGATTTACTTACTCTTCACAATGAGATGGTCCTTAGGGAGCTAGCAAATAGTGTTAGATTTGGTTTTAAACAATTGCACCATCATATTTATAGTTAGTGGTAGTCAGAGTTTTTCTACCTTCATGATATGCTACCAGTAGATAAACAAATGTTTGTCATGTTGAAAAATGTAATAATGGTCATGAGAAATTTAAGTATCCTCACATAAAAAGAGATTAAAAAAGGTGCCACAAGATTTTTGGTTTCTAGAAAACAGATAGAGTATGACTGGAGTATACAGAAATTGAAACTCTATGTAT
Source organism: Octopus bimaculoides (assembly GCF_046866305.1). Classification (NCBI taxonomy): domain Eukaryota; kingdom Metazoa; phylum Mollusca; class Cephalopoda; order Octopoda; family Octopodidae; genus Octopus; species Octopus bimaculoides. Next base: position 174,186,401 of record NC_142928.1, on the reverse strand, counting down.
TGTTAAAGAATACCAACATATGTTTCCACATACTTTCAACAACCAAAGTAATGTAGAATAAAGTGTTCTTTCCAAGAACCTAACGATGCACTTGGAGTCAACTGAACTCATAACTCCAGTAAATATTTCAATTCTTCATTTGCCTCTATACTTAAATAACAACCCTCATTTCACTCCCTTTTATTTTGCTTCAAAAGAGCTATAACAGAAAATAAGCAATACCTTACACACCAAAGATAATGATTTTTCTTTTAAATGCTTCTGTTAACAAATATTTAGAATTCTATAGTTGTTTGACTTGCTCAGCCGTCTTATATACTGTATTACTAATAGTATATTAAGGTTGGAGGCTTAAACTTTCAAGCATAATATAACCAAAATCACAATCCTACTTACTCTCCTAAGCTATGACCATTTTATCAAATAAATCTCAGTATAAATATCAACTGCCAAGAATAGTCACGTTAAAAAACAAATATTTACTTTCAGATAGATAACTCTCCAATCATCTGTTGTAAATATTTTTTAAAAGATGAAATGGCAGGATATTCATAAAGTTTATGAAAAAATATACACAAGCTGTCTGTATGGGGAGGTGTACATGAGCTTGTATGTAAAAGACAGTTGTGCTACAGTTAGATTTCCTTACCCTCCCTGTTAAAAAAAAAAAAAAATCCAAAAATTTTGCAAGTTTATATTGATAGGCATGAATCAAATTATAAACTAATAGAAAATTTGCTGAAGAATTAATGAGGAGTTTTCAATAGTATTGCATGACAGTTTTAATCTATGCTCCAAATCCCAGCTGCTAAAAAAATATGACTGTATTTCTACTAAATCATAATAACTATTAGGAATTATTTTATATAATTTTCTTTGACAGCATTTGTTGGATAAAGTGTGAATGCACTGGCATTAATTATTTCAAAGTTATAACATTTCAGTAGATCATCATTTTATGGATGATTAATAGATCCTTATACAAATAACTTTTGTTCTGTATGCTATCTTAATGGAATAATCTTAAGCTCTTGCTATGAATATAACCAAATAGATTTATGCTAGGCAAAAAGTTTCAATATAAGTTTGGATTTCTGCTGAACAAATTCAATAATCTTTGTGCAAGTTTACTTTTAAACAGAGTAAGATAAATTAATATCAGACTACTGATAAATGTAAGATTTAGAGGATTTAAAGTTGGTGATTCTACTTTTAACAGTCTGATACTTTATTTAGTCTAATTACTTATATCCAAATGTTCCCTAGTTTCTCTGGATTGTTTACAGTGGCTTCTTAGTAAGGAGGGAAGCAATGTATTGATAAAAAAAAGCTTTTGTAGACTAGCTGCTGCTCACTGATGAACACTATTTTCCTATGATAATATCCTAAACTAAACTATCTGAACTTGTGTACTCCTTAAGTTAATTTTCTTCCAAATACTCCAAGCGTATTAAAGGTTAGTATTGTAAATTTGACAAATCCTTAAGTTATGTGAACCAAACTGTAAACTATATTATAGGAACTTTACAGAATAGAGCTTGACATTTTCAATTTAAGATGTATGTAAACAATGCTAATATAGATAGAAAAAAATAAAATAAAAGGATTTCAACGGAAAAGGGCCAAATAGTAATGTCCTCTTAGAATAATGATTAGCATGTCTAGTATTAACCATATAGTTCGAGTATTGGGAAAACATTTCCAGACTTTTTTCTTTCCATTGATTTATACTGCTTAAATATAATTTTCAGTAATTGCAGTAATATAAATAGCTCTGTTCTTTATTGTTAACAATAAACTTTCAAAGAACAATTTGGAGGTGTGGCTGTGTGATAAGAAGTTTACTTCTCAGCCACATGGTTCTGAATTCAGTAGTACTATGTGGCATCTTGGGCTGACCAAAGCCTTGTGAGTGGATTCGGTAGACAGAAATTGAAAGAAGCCTGTTGTGTATGTGAGTACGGATGTGCATGCGTGTGTGTGTATTTTTCTCACCACTGCTTGACAACTGGCGTTGGTTTGTTTATGTCCATGTAACTTATCAATTCAGCAAAAAGAGTTTGATAGAATATGTACCAGGCTTAAAAAAAAATATTGGGTTTGATTTGTTCAACTAAACCCTTCAAGGCAGTGCCACAGCATGACCACAGTCTAATGACAGAAACAAGTAAAAGAGAAAAGATAAAAAGAACCTCTATGAGAACAACTACTTTCCTACTGGTCTTATCAGGAAGAAAACAAACCATAAACATGAATCTCTTGGATGATAATCATTATTTATGAAAATAAGTCTCTTAAGGTCATTGGAGTTTCTATGAAATTTTTGAATACTTATATCATCTGGTTTATATCTTCCATCAGAAGAACAATTTCAGGCTTGTCATTACTGTAAATGACAGAGTATTTGATGGGTATAGTTAGAGCCAAATGAATAAAAAAATTGGTAAAATAAATACATAAATAAATATATATTTAAAAGGTGCAGAATATTAACTCCAACAATTAGTGATGATCCAATCTCTATTTCAAAGAAACTTGATGTGAAATATTTAGGTGGGGAAAAAAAACTCTCAAAGCTACACAACAATTTTTTTGGTTTATTAAATACATTAAGACACTTGTATTAAGATGGAATTCATTGTGGATTAAATTTCAGGGTAGAGTAACTCAAGTCCTTTTATTTCATTCTTGACTATTAATCTTTTTTTTTTTAATATATATCTTTAATTACACTTTTGTAAGTCCTATATATAATGTTAATGAAGCCTAGTTTTGACTTATAATTAACATATATAGTTTCTATTGTTCTGCCTTAGCAAAGGAAACCAGAAAATATCTGGGCATATGACTGTGGGTAGCATTTGAAGCATGTAGAAGTAACAAAAAGACTTAAAATTAATCTGCGATTGATTATGATTTGATTAGCCATAAATCATTAAATAAAATGAACCAGGGTACAGTGTTCTAACCACTCAATTATAGAATATCCCATTCACATGTAAATAATTGTAAAGTCATTTAAAAGATTGTTTCTAGAGAAAGAAATACCATTGCTAGTTATAGAAATGGTAGAAAAACTAAACAGAATTTGGAAGGTATCACATATATTGAAAGAGGGAATTAAAAGTTGAAAGAAAAAGCACAGTGGCTGATGTGTTCAAATATTAATTACATGGGCATGAAGCCTTGCTACAACATGTGTGCTGTGGCTTCAGGCAAGCTTCACTTCCTCTACTTGCTTCACTCTGAACTATTACTTTGTGGTTGGTTAGTAGAAACTAAATGCAGTGATACATACTTCAACAATATGTGAAAATACCTAATTTTAGTTCATATGTGTGCATTAACAGTGCTATCAATGATTTCATGTGGAAAGAATTTCCACAGTTTTTCAAACATTAGCTTAAAAATGTTGGTAATTACCACCATTCTGGATGGGACTATATGAGATTACACACATGTTATACATAACACATATATTTAAGATATCACATGATTTGCAACTTATATTTTTTGAACTCAGAATTTCAATGACTATTTTATGTTCAAGACATGAATGCATATACACCCACAAAATGCAGGTATGTGTTGCATGTTATATACATTGTACATGTATACATATTTGTACCATCTAAGAATCTGTCAAAAAAAATATGCACTCATATATTTGTCAATAGAGTGGGTATATTGATCAAAGTGTACAGCATTATATATCCATTACAACCAATTTTACCAATTTCACACTAGGAATTCAATGGAATGTTAAGTAACACTGCACTCTTCAGAGATGGCAGTTATGGAATGAAATATAGCAGTACAGGGTCACATAATCAGGCTGATACCTAACACCTCATTGAACTCTTAGTGTGAAACCAACTGGTAAGATTGGCTGAATGGATATATAATACTGTACACTTAGATTAATATATATATATATGGGTGCACATGGATGTTTATGTGTTGAATACAAATTCTTGCAAAAAGCTCAATGTCAATAACAATTAATGAAGTCTCCAAATAAGTTGCTTATTCTTATCTGTGCATCTATTAATTTTGATGTCATGGATTATCTTGTGTAATCTCAAGTTGTCCCATCCAAAATGGAGGTGATTACCAACAGTTTTAACTGAACACTTGGAAATTTGTAGAAATTCTTTCCAGATGAAGCCATTGGTAGCACTGTTGATCCACAAGTAAAAAATATTTATCTACCAAATCCACTGTTCATGTTATATATATATATATATATATCCCATGGAGAAATGAAAAATTAAATTGCAAATGCTGTTAAATCTTGATACCTAAATGGAAGCAACAAAATTTTTTTTTTTTTTACATAAGCTTTGATTTATGAGGAAGTAAAATAAAATTGTGTATAAAGGTAACAGTGACATAAAAGAAGTGAAATGATTAATATCATGAATAAAAATAAAGGTTGCAAGTGATTCATAAGAAGCATATTTATAGTCTACAATAGAAATTTGGTGCAACACAAAAGAGATCAAAAATAAATTCATCTTTAAGATTTGATTAAGCCATATGCTATTGTAAACTATGCTAAATTGTGTCATTATAAGATGTCCTTAAAGAAATAAAACCTCTAACCCAGACCAAACTAAACACAGAAGCAGAAAAAATATGATTGCAACTAAAAGGGAAATCATAAAATAAAAATAGATTTTTTTTTTCTCATTTTCCTTGACTAAAGACAAGGGAGATCACCTAGTGTCCCGGGAGATCCTCCTACCAAAGTGAGTTAAAAGTGGTTCAGTTAAAGAGAGGAATAGCCAATGATAAAAAGCCTTGTGCAAAGCTATAAGAGAGACAGTGCTCTGCAAAAGAACATATTTGGGAATTGAGGAGTATTATAGTTGTTCATAAGTTAAACTTTTTTTAACTTCTTAGTTTTGAAAAAGAAAAAAACAGAGTCATCTTGACAAAGTTTGAAATTTGGAAGTGAACAGGACAGAAGTGGGAGAAAAAAGAAGGATATAAAGTCGAGTTATTTACATAGTCTGTCATAGGATTAGTGGGAGTTAATATGAGATAACTGATGTTAGGAAGATGACAGGCCCTTGATCAGTGTGAAAGTTTTAGATCCAGATAATTTATTAATTCAAAAACACATTTGGCTCCAAGGTTTACATATCATACCTTAGTAACAGGCTTTGCTAATATTAAATACAACAGCCAGTTTCCTCATGGACATGGATAGCATGTTCCCATGGTGCTCATAGACATTCCAGCAAGTTAACTCTTACAGTTGTTTAGCTACAAGTCCGCTCCGATTGACTAAACTTATGACCAACGTTACAGTTATAACCTAGAACTACATTATCCAACTGTACTTTCATTTTTTAAGGCAGATCAGATTTGAATTTGGTTTGGTAGCTACATAGAATTTCTTTTTTGTTAGTTACTGAGCATATACATACATACATACATACATACATACATACATACCTATGTATGTATGTATGTCTGTATATGTACACATACAGGCATTACACTCATACATATTACAACTGATGCCAACTAGCATCAGTTTCATAAGTGATAAGAAGTCAACTTATGTATGACAATAGATATGCAACCTCACTGAGCAACAATGGTTTGAGAAGGCTTTTATAATTGGGGACTGCAGTTATGAGGTATGATGGGCATCACAGGTGAAGACCAACTGATCCTGGTTTGCAGTCACTTCTATGCCTGCACCAGGGTTGACACTGTGGCTTAAGGGCAGTTGAACGGCCTATTTTGCTGAGAGTATGTTGATATTTCTGTGTGGTGTCTTGGTTTCCTTTGTGATTTGTTTTGCTCCCAAATACCTGGCCTATTCTAGATATTGTAATCATGTGTATAAAAGCTTTATAATAAAAACTGTTTCTTCTTGTAAAACAATTTAGCAAGAGTACTTAATCAGTAAAAAAAATACTCAAGTTAGAGCAATAATACAGGTAATAAAGCTAAAAAAAAAAACCCAGAGACACTTGAAAACAAAACTGAGCTCCATATTCAAGTAATAATGTGTGTGAGACCATCATCATCATTTTATGTCAGCTTTCCATGTTGGTATGAGTTAGATGGGTTCTCACAGTTTGAGTTACTTCTCATTGGGAGCAATTGCTCCTAAGGACTAGGAGCTTGTATATATCATTTGGCTTGTTTTCTATGGCTGGATGCCCTTCCTAATACTAACTACTTTATAGACTGTACTGGATGCATTTTCTTAATGTACCAACACTGGCGAGGTTGAATAGTCCTCGGTGACTTCTTTCTCATCTATCCAACTACTTTATATTATGAACAGTAGATAAAGGGAGGGAGCACAATGTAAATTTGGTGAATAATCAGGACCTAAAGAACAGGTGTACATTTGATGTAGAGATTACTAAATAACCTAGGGTGTGTTGTGTAAATTTGGCCAGGTGATAGAGGATATATGAGTGTGCTATGTGTGTATGTATATATCATCATCATTTAACGTCCGTTTTCCATGTTGGCATGTGTTAGAAGGTTACATACTGAGTAATCACCAGCATCCATCAAAGCACTATTTGGATAAAGAATGTTGTTCAATCTATTTTCTATTATTCATTTATGTATAATCATATATTTATATATATATATACATACACACACACACATATATATATATGCACACATGTATAAATACATATCTATCTATACATACACATATATATATATATATATATATATATATATATATATATATATATATATATATACACACACACACACACACACACACACACATATATGTATATGTACATATATATATTTACATACACATATATACACACATACACATATGCACACACACACAATGGGAATGAGTGCTCAACACCACATTGGTGGGGATAAAATTTCTTTATTTGTTTATTAAGGTTACCATTGTTTTCATGTTAAGAAAAATATCTTAATATCATAACAATATTTCAAGACGATCACATGGAGGAATGGTGTTCATCTCTATTTTCGAGATAAACACCGTTCCTCCATGTGATGGTTTGAAAAATTGTTGAGATAATTTTCTTAACATGAAACCAATGGTAGCCTTAATACATAAATATATATATATATATATACATATACATATATATATATATATATATATATATATATATATATATATATATATATATATATATGTATATATATATGTATATATATATATATGTATGTATATATATATATAAATAAATTGATGTTGATAAGCCACAAAAATGATAAAACACTAATGTCCATTGCCCCTAAATGGAATTTGGGGCAAGTTGTCTCACCTGTCTATGACTTTCAGGTGTTTTAACACCCAGCACTTTGAGGGAGTCATCTCCACTGCACTGAGGTGCAGCCTACTGGTGAACAAACAAAGCACATACATTGAGTATGTGTGTGTGAATATTCCATTGGCTAATTCAAGTGAACTATTTACTTATTGAATTAACATATAAATGGTTTGAGTATTCCACTGCTACGTGTAACCTTAACCCTTCCATTACTATATTTCTGTTCAAATACATTGCTTTGTTTTTATCAGTTCTAAAATTAATGAAGAATTTGTTGAAGTGACCTTGTCATCATTAAGCTAGAGTTTATAACATAAACAAACAAAAAATCTTGATGTAAGTTTTTAATTAAGATCATATTAAAAAAAAATTGCATTATAGAATCATGTGGGTTGGTATCAAAAGGGCTAATGTAATTCCCTTGTTGAATCAATATAACACTGTATATGTCAAGGCTGGGTTTTGAATTACAGTTATGTCCCATCCAAAAGGCTTCCTCATAGTGTCTGTCTATGCAATTACAATCACAAGGCTTAAGTCAACCTGAGGTCATGGTATCTGCTCATCTTAAATACTATAAAATGGGTTTGAACGGAGGACCTCATGTTTCATGTGTATTGCTCATTAAACTTGCACATATGTGCGTGCACACGCACTTTGTCTGTGTGTGTGTGTGTGTGTGTGCGCACGTTTATAAAGTGTGTATTGAAGTGTATGGCATATAAGTCTGTCAGCTAGCACTCCATATATTTCATTATGCTCTGGGAAGAACATGGAATTATGGTACCATACTTGTAGCATAGCTCCATGTTACAAGTTTGATGACTGTAATTGTCAAAGAGTATACAGGCTGAAGTTATTTATTTATAGTGCATTTAGATGTGACAACTGTAATTGTTATTGAATCACATGTAAAGATGCTATAAGTAAATAATTTCACCCTACATTCTCCTATTTTGTATATATGTGTGTGTGTGTGTGTGTGTGTGTGTGTGTGTGTGTGCATACATCAGCAGTGTATACTCTGGGTGTGCTACATGTATGCTGCACACCCACTGAAAATGGCAAATTCATTATAAATATTAACCTTACTCATTAATTCAATCACAAATCATAATGGAAAAGTTTTGTTGTACCCTTGCTTAAAATTTGGTGGTGGGTGTCCTGAAATAACACTGCACACCTCACAGCACATTGTATCATAATATGGTACCGGGCATATCATAGGACAATGGGAGAATGGCAACAAATTAATGGCAAAGGGTTGCAACAGCTTTGACAGCACAGTCACATGTTTGGTTTTGTGGCGAGAAGTTGTACGCCTAAATTAATTTGAAATTCCTAAACTAAAACTAATATTTTTTACAATAATTTTTTTCTTACAATATCATCACATAACATTGATCTTAATTTTTCACAACTAATAATAAAGTGGTTCATTGTACAATGAGGTTATTGAACATTTTACACCTCAAAGAAGAACAGAACTTACATATAAATAATTTAAGTAAGTAAAATTATATGGTTTCTTATTTTTCAGTATGTGTGCATAAGAAAATTTTGGCTTATTTTAGGATGCTTACAATTTATAGGGTATTATTAATTCAGTTTACTTTAGTGACATATATCTGTATCCCAATTGAATTAAGTTTACATTATTTACATTTTGGATCCTGCATTTTGAATAGAAATACAGTTTGTATGCCTAATTTAAGTAATACTAATGTTAGTCATAGTATGGTCAGTGTGGCAGCACACCCAATGATAACAACCACCATATGCCACTGGCATACATGTATATATATTTTTGTTTGTGTGTGTATGTGTGTGTATGTATATATATTTATGTATGTATGCAAACATACAAAAGCGCAGATGTAGTTATGTGGTTAAGAAGTTTGCTTCTCAACTACAAGGTTTCGAGTTCAATCCTGCTGTGTAGCAGCTTGGGTAAGTGTCTTCTGCTATAGCCCTGGGTAGACCAAAATCTTGCAAGTGGATTTTGTAGATGGAAACTGAAAGAAGCCTCTATGTGAGTGTGTGTGTGTTTGTTTGTTTCTCCTCTAGACAAAGTAACTACATGAATAAAAATAAAATCCTGTAGATTTGAGAGGATTAAAGGATCGGAAGACATGAAAATTACTACATGAAGATTTGATTAACTGACTGACTGATTGACCTTTGACAAGGTTGAGCAATCAGTTCCAACCAGTCTGATTCACAGTACAAGTTGTACTATTCATTTTTTTGCTCACTGAATACAAAATGTGGCTCACAAGACCTCATTTGGGTGATTTTCCAAAGTTATCATCTCACCCTTGTATGCCAATCACTCCCAAACTTACCCATTTCTAGCTGAGTGGACTGGAGTAACATGAAATAAAGTGTTTTGCTCAAGAACACAATGTACAGCCAGTCTGGAAATTGAAGTTAAAGAAGCGTGGGGAGAAAATTTATTGCATTGAGAAACACTTAACAGAAATTAAATGGAGAAGAGAGACAGTTCTTTTGTTTACCCAATGATCTTGTGTTTTCAGACAAAATTTAATGATTAGCAATTAGTATTTTCCAGGCTTTTAAAAGCCTGTTTTCACATTTTCTCTTTTCTTTTTCTCTTTTACTTGTTTCGGTCATCTGACTGCGGCCATGCTGAAGCACCGCCTTTAGTTGAGCAAATTGACCCCAGGACTTATTCTTCGGAAGCCTAGTACTTATTCTATCGGTCTCTTTTGCCGAACCGCTAAGTTACGGGGACGTAAACACACCACCATCGGTTATCAAGCAATGGTGGAGTGACACATACATATATATATATATATATATATATATATATAAGACGGGCTTCTTTCAGTTTCCATCTACCAAATCCACTCACAAGGCTTGTAAACATTAAATAATTGAGACTTATTGCAACTGCACTATGATGTTGTGATGCTTTTTTGTTACTTAACTCTAACTTGGATCAAGTAGAACTATAACCAAAAGCATTTTAGTCATAACAACCCAATTACATTATCCAATATGCCCTTTCTTTTTTTTTATGAAGGAAGATTAGGTTGCTATTTCCAGCAGGACAAGTGACAATGTAAAAACTTCCTTGTGGCAGCTTATAGTGATGATGATGATGAGGGGGATGATAGTAGTTCCCAAAGTATCAATGATGGTATTTTCCAAACTGTTGATAATGGTGGTGCATTTGCTAAGAGAAGGAAGTTCTCAGTGAAAGTAGTTGGCAGTGCCTTGGAGATGACTACTACTTCCTTTTATTTATTTTAATATACTTAGATCAGTGTTTCTTCAGTTGTAGATATGAGAGTGCAATTAAGATTTACTAAGATGCCATTTCCTCTTTGCACAAAGGAATTAAAGGTCAAGAGAGAGAGAGAGAGAGAGAAAGAGAGAGAGGGGGGTTTAACTAGCATACATTACTGATAGAATCCTTTTGAATTGTAGATATTTAACTAAGAAAGCTACTTGTGTTCATTTATACAATGTGTGTTAACAATGCACTGTTTACAGTATTTCCATTTGAGGGAATAGTCAACTGACTAATATTTCATTGTCCAACATTCTTGAGCATTAGATCACACACTCCTGGCTTTACTTATATTCTGTCATGTTTGCTTGAGTTCCATTCAGACAACCTCACTGATACTTGCTTTTAGAATAAAGCAGGTATTCTATTGCTAGATACTATCTCTGGTACATTCCCATTCTATCATGAAGTGAAACAGATTGATTCCTGGTGAACATAAGTGCACAAAATTAATCAATGCACTAACACTGTGTGTTGTTTTAATTTCTGATCTATAAACTACAGTATTTTATTTTCAACCATCTAAACTGTAGAGGAGACTAGCAGTTCTTAAATTGACAAATCCCAGCTCCTCACCTCAAACATGAGTGAAATTCTTTGCCCTCCCCATTACAACTTTATTAATTCAAAGACAAACTAGAGTTTGCTTCAATATAATTCTCCTGTCTACCATGGTGTTGGACAAGTTTTAAGAAGTTTAAAACTCTATTTTATTGAACATGGTAATTTCTCTGTCCACTTCTAATCACCCTCAGAGCAACTCCTCATTATAAGAAAGACAGGAGTAAATAACAGTTAAATTTTGTAGCAAATGTTATTAAAATGAAATGAGCCTACAGTTATCTGAAGAGATAAATGGTCTCCATAAAATATTAGGACCAAGACCTATGGATGTTAGAAAGTAGGGATCTTTTGTAATACATGGAAACTTCTATCAAGAATTACATAATGAGATCATTATAGTACTTATTTACCACTTCTCATTTCATATGTGCTCATATTTAAATACAACATCATACTCAACATTTAATGTCCATTTTCCATACTGGCAAGAGGTTGCATAATTTGACAGGCTAGGGTGAGCTGTAGGACCAAGTTGAACTCCAGTGTCAACTTTGGCAACCACTTTACAGAATGTACTAGGTGCTTCTTTCATGTCACTGGCACTAGCAAGGTTGTCAAGTAACTTGCGAGGCAAATGGAGAACAGTAAAGAACAAGGGATGGGGAGAGAAAAAAGCTCTCAAAACTAAATGAGGGTTGGGAAGGTTAGTATTGGAGGAGGAGGAAGGACAATGATTCTATGCCAGGTGTTGAGAGGCTAGTGTGTGATGTAAGAACAAGTCCAGATATCTTGTAACAAAGATATAAGGCTACCCAACATTAATATTTACATCTCAACTCAGTTTATTCCTTAACTTAAGTGATCTTTTTTAATTCAAAGAAAGAATCTAAAGACTATTGCATATGAAATCATTTTCTCTCCCATGTTTTCCTTCAATTATGTTGAGCTGTAGCCATCCTATTCCTTTTAACCCTTTAGCATCCAGATTATTCTGTCAAGCATAATGTTTATTTATTCAAATTGCTTTGAATTAATCATGCATTGATCACGCTGGTTATAAATTTCAATTATGTGATTGTAAATTTTTAGAATGACATTATATGGTAGGTGTGAAAGGATGAATTTGGTCAGTTTGAACATAAAACATGAAGAATATCTGGGCTGGATATGGGTGGTTTAAATGTTAAAGAGTTGAATGCTAGGCTTTACTATTTCTGATAAGTATATCACAAGAACTTGGTTTCCTTTAGGAAAAATTCCACAGCTTTGAACTGATAGTAAACTAACACAAAGTACAAGTTTATTTTACTTTGGAGTAAGGATTGCATATTATGTATACTACACATTGCATATAAGCATGACAATCTACATTTAAAAGTGCAACCATCTATTCTTGATAAGCAAATGCTCACTGACCAACATTGTCTCAATGTTTCTTGTACCACTAATAGTCATTACTTCCACTGAATTCCTTTACATTTAATCCACTATGTCACTGTTTCATTCATGTAGAAGGGTGTACAAATGAAATGGACACTGTCCTGCTCTTACTAAAACTAAGTTTTCCATTCCCTACATCTTTTTGATTTCCAAAGGCCTCTATGAGCTAATAAAGGAGCCTCTCTTTGGTTACTTGATCAACTAGAAATAGTAGCCAAATTTTTTTCAAATCACATCTTACTGCCTAAATATAGAAAGACAACATAGAAACCAGTATGGTGATAGCTGGATTGCCTTCCATCATAGATCTACTCAGAGCTGGCTAAGCCACAATGACAAAGATCACATAAGCTATGTTATTGTTAGCACCCTTCCTTCATGGATAAAACAATTTAAAATGTGTGTTGTTTTTAAAAAACAAAAAGCTTCATCTACTTATTTAAAGTTAATGAAGATATCCTTATAGAACTGTGAACAGGAAACCCCACAATGTATAACTTAGACACATAATTATCAATTTATAGAGACTAAAACCATACACATCTCATGACATCACTAATCTGACGGACATCTGTGCACACACTCATGCAGACAGACATACAGACTCACATACACAAAAGACTTCTTGTGTAACTTGAGTGACTCTTTGTCACTTGTTAATGACATCTTCCTGTACTTGGAGAAGAATTACCATTCTCAGTATAAAACATTCACTCAGTCAAACATCATTGTACTTTATTCTTCTTACTGTCACAGCAACATACCCCTCTTTCTCTAATTACATCAGGAAAAATGTTCAGAAAAGTTATGCTGTTGTTAGATATAAATAGAGTGGAACAGTCTAGGGGTTTTTTATTCCTGTTTTCTATTTTATTAAATTTTCTATTTACAATTAGATGATCGATGTTTAAAAGTTAGTTGTTCCCTAAAATTACATATTGAATAACAGGTTATAGAATTTCGTGAAATGCTGAAGTTTAAGCCAGAAGGAGATGTCTACTATATGTGAGATGGCTACCAAAAAATGTACTGAACCACTAATTGTGTGATGTAACAAAATAAACGACATCAGACGTGTTGAGTTTATGGTTATCAAATGTGATAGGCAACTGTCATGCCTATCACAAAGTTGACAGCAGCTACTGACTCTTGTGTTTTCTTCCCAATTGTGCTTCTTCTATTAATGGCAAGTTAAAATATTTCAACATTATTCCATCATAATATTTTCTATGTATGTTAAATGAAACTCTTGAAAAAAAAAAAAAAAAAAAAAAAAAAATTCACAGACTTGACCCTATTAGCAGAATGACATATATCCATTTATATTTTCAGATGGGTAAGAAAATACAAAGTGATATGCTTTAAGAGCAAATATGCTTGTACTCATAACCTGTAGCCTTTCGTCCACTCTGAGCTATATTAACCTTGTCTCTTTTTTAAAGAATTTAAAATTATAGTTGCTTCTCAGCGGTTTCTAGCCTTAATCAATTTTGAAATTATTGAATATATAAACAAAAAACAGTGAAATGGAACTTAATTACACTCTGCCTTATTACAAAAGAAAGTGACCCACAAGTTTTATAATAGAAAGAATAGATATGTAACTGTCAATAGTAACCTGGAAAAAGATGCAGAATTTTTCACATATTGTTAATGAGAAAAGAGTATTAGAATTATATATCAAAAATAAGCTTGTATGAAGATAAATTTGAGATACTCCAAATATGTCTAATGAAACAGATTGGATAAGAGACACAGTCATACTTTTAGTAAATAATTATAATCCCACACTACTTTACACTAACATAATACTATAAAAATGCTAAATTAGATCTTGCACATATAGAATTGTCTGAACATTAAACAGAATATCTGTAATTAACAAATTTATATGAAGCTATAGTAAATATTTTCTTTTCCTTTTTTTTTAATACTTATTTTTAGATTAAAGATATGCTATTTTCCCTTCTCATTGAGATTTGTTTATTTAAAACACTCCAAAATTAGCTAACTTATAGCAGTGACTGGAGTTGTATCTTAGAGCAAGCTAGTTTTGCATGTGCAACACTGTCAAAACAATTTTTCACAACAGCTTTAAAATAGTTTAGATCCTGATAATAACTCAAACTATTTTAGGTTGGGCTCCCAATAGTACGTATTATAATACAAAAAGAGCAATTCCAGAAGTTGTAAAGCTTGTAAATGGCTTGTATTCATGCTAATGTTTCTAACCCTTAATCATTAAGGTAGCTGTATACAAATGGCATTTTTACCTTAGACAATCAATGCCTACAAAGGGTCAATTTTCATATTTTCTGTAAGTTCATTATTCACAATACAATTTAAACTATAGTCACAGTTTAAATATAAATAACTCTTTATTAGATTTTTCACAACATACATAAAACTATTATGTTGTATTAAAAATATATCCAGCTGTAGAAACCCTGCCAGATCAGATTGGAGCCTGGTACAGCCTCTTGGCTTGCCAGTCCTCAGTCAAACCGTCCAACCCATGCCAGCATGGAAAGCAGATGTTAAACAATGATGATGATGATTACTATGAGTTATATTTACCAAATATGTTAAAAAAAATTTTTTTACTAGACGTTACCATAAAAAATTCAGAACTTGTGTTAAAAAGAAAATGACAATGGCACAATTGGACATGTAATTTAAAAGAAACTTGAATTTAAATCTTATAAAAGTCTGCTTTATATTACAATGAATGTAATGATTAGTGAATTTTCTTTATTTCATTTATTCTAATTATAAATATTTGCTATTGTCAGATTATATCTTATAAGTTTTATTTGTATATGTGCATGCACATGTGGGAAAAACAAACAAAAGATCAGTACAAAAGCAATACAATGATACTGCTTGATATAATATTCAAAATTAAATTAAATATGCAACTAGTCAAGATCAAATTCTCATTTTTTTCTCATTAAAACTTAAATTACATTTACTTTCCTTACAAATCTTAATGTTAGTTTTATTTTTTATCATTATGCATATAATATACAATTTTGTATTTGAAAAAATAATGTTATATACAGGTTGACAAGTTCAAACAACTGATTAGTTATCACACATCACTCTCAAGAGTTTTCATACACAAGATGGGCTAGTTAAATATTTAAGTTGCTGGACTAATAAATAGACCAAATGGTTGACTGTTTAGATTACCACTGGCTTAGCAATGGATTCAGAAACATTCAGTAAATTTCTGTTCTTGTCTCAACTGATCTTAAAACAAATATTAGTTTTCAAATGTGTGCTTATAGATGCAAAATTATAGTGTCTCCAAATTTATGAAAGGTTTCAATTTTCAGAAATGGTTAGCTTATTCTAGAATGAAAAAGCAAATGTAAAAAAAAAGAAAAACCAAATAATGCTGCTCATATTAATCAGTTTTAGCTTCTTCAAGTACATTTCCTAAAAATGCTGTACTAAATGCTTTGTTAATTTTTAAAAAAAAATTGTTACATTTTTAACTCTCTTGAAAGGAGAAAATTTTATATTTTATTTTTTATCTTTTACTTGTTTCAGTCATTAGGCTGTGGCCATGCTTTGGCACTGCCCTGATGAATTTTTAGTCGAATAAATTGACTCCAGTACTTATTATTTTTTTTTAAAGCCTGCTAAATTATGGGGATATAAACATACCAACGATTCAAGTGGTGGTGGGGGACAAACACAGATACAAATACACACACACACATACACGACATAGTTCTTTTAATTTCCATCTACCAAATCCATTTACAAGGCTTTGGTTGGCTTGAGGCAATAGCAGAGGACACCTGTCCAAGGTGCCATGCAGTGGGACTGAACCCGGAACACCTGTGCCTATATTTGGAGAATGTAGGTTTCCCCCCCCCCCCCCTCATAATATTTTACAAGTTATGCTTTGCTACTTAATACAACTAGTATTAATTCTAATTCCCATCAAGTATGAAACACTTTTTCGTATATTTCTTTGGAATTGCATCCCATTGAAATTCTGTTCCAGTCTATATTTTCTTCTCAAACTATAAGTTACAATTCCAACTGAATGTCAACTGTATTAAACTTACTCTGCTGCTATATTATCTCTCACTATTGAGAGTGCTTCTCTTCTGCTGATTCCTCATACTAACTAATAAAAAGATATATGAAAGATAAAACAGCTAAAAAGGATCTCAAGCTTGGGAAGAAAGGACATTTGGATGCTTACTTTAATTTTCTTTCTTACATAACCAATGGTTTGTTAGGATGGAAGTACATCCAATTGACTAAAATGGCTTTTCTCTTAATGATCCTAGCATAATGGAATGCAAAGCTGACCACCATGATATCACTACTTATCTACCCATAAAGAGTACTCTATGCTACTCTGCTCTACCAACAAGATTGCCTGTCCCTAGTCCCTACATATACATAATAAAATGTATCAATAATAAAGAAGAATTTCAAAGAGGCACTGAAAATAGGAAGTATAAAAATTAGTTAGGGGAACATATTAACTCTAAAGAACTATAAAAAACAGTGCAAATGTATTAAGTTGTTAATTAGTAACCTCTTTAATGTGGCCATAGGTTTATCACTTTCTCCTGTATAAGTAAGCAAGCAATAGAATTTTTTTTTTAAATTGTGTCTTTTAAACTGCCCAATCACATCTTGATAAAGCTTATATCAGTAAGAGTGAACTTTCCCTAATCCTTATACAGATATACAGTGGTTAGCAATCTCAGTGATATCTGGAGATATTTTATTTTTAATTTTCATGTACAAAATTGGGAAAATGACAGTTATATAGATGTAGAGGTATTAATAGTATCAGTAATGGTTATATTAATAGTTTGGTGACAGTAGCAATAGTAGTGGTGGTAGTAGTAATGGTGGTGGTAGTAGTAGTGTGGTAGTAGTAGTAGTAGTATTAGGAGTAGTAGCAACAATAGCCATTACCTGGGTATTTGTGTATCCATGCCTGGGGGAAGAGGAGGTTTGGGAGGTGGGGAATCATCAAGATCATCTAAAATGCTGTCAGAGGAATGGGATAGGGGGCCATCGTTGAGCTGTCTGCTGGTTAAGTCCAGGATCTCCTGCTCCCTGGGAGTCAATGGGATATCAGGTAGTGATGACCTTTTGGGGCTATAACAATGAAACATACACTCTCAATGATAAGAAGAAAAAAAAAAGAGCAGAAAAAAGACAGTAGTAAAAGAATAGAAAATGAGAAATATTTTATAGCCTAAATTATCATTATTTTTTCTTTCAGTTAAAAAGAAAAGAAAAACTCGCATGCCCTAAGAAAAAGCTAAAAGTAATCATAATTAACTCTAACTCTAAACAGAAATATTATTAGTATCAAGTAATCAAACTGTAAATATAAATGTATATTCTTAATAAGATTGTTTTGTATTTTAATTATTTCACGAGTGCTGTAATGTGTGATAATATTCCAGGAGAAATCTTTATCTGGAAATTTGAATTACAGAATTCAGAAGAAGGAAAATTCTAATTCTTTAACAATATATTTCAAAATAATAGTATAGAAAATAAACTTTAAATGTTGCAACAAAATTGACATGGATTAATTGAAATTTTAGAAAATGTTAACAGAAATAACTTCAACTCCTGTTAAATTAATAATTGTAAGAGTTTCCTGAACTAATAAAATGGTCCCAATATTTCTATGCATGTATGTGGGTGTGTGTCTTTAGAACTATATTGAAACAAGATATCTAAATGTTGCATGGATTCAATAAGCTAATTGTGTTTTCTTAAAGAGAACACTTGTCTGAAAAATGGAGGTGGTAAAAGAATTTACAATTTGTAAATTCTCATGTCCTGAGAACAGTAGATTCACAAACCACTTTAGTGATAAACAATTATTCATTTATTTTTTAAACTTCATACACACATATGTAATGTTCCAGGAGAAAGCTGACAAGTAGCAAGGCCCTATGAGGAAACAGTACCCACTAGATTGCAGTTTTGCTCAGAATGCCAAGTAATGTCCAATGAAAACACTCACAAAATGTAAACCAATCTGAGATAATTACCATACCCAATTGAAATGAGTAGCATAAAATGCAGATAGAGTAACTAAATTGATAGAATGGGTAAGTATAATAATAAATTATTAATCCGAAACTATTTTTGCTAAACCAGTGAAGAGTTTATATAAAACTACATATGGTGTAAATAATTTATCAATGAAATAGTGCTATTAGATTCATGTACATATTAAATAAATGATAATAAAATAAACAAAGTAAAACAGTGAATAAAGGTAAAAATTGAAATTCATGATTCAATTCTAAGCACAAGCTTTTTCTTCCTCTTCTGGCTTGTTAGGTAGGTATGTTGCCATTTAATAAAATTATAATTTAGGAAAAAAAAATTAATATATTCAAAACTGCTAAAAAAAAAACAAAAAAGAAAAGAAAAAAACAAAACAATCAAATATTGAAATATTGATTTCTAAAAATAATAATATTTATAAAATAATTCAATCCATCATGTTCAAGACTGATGTCTAACTACATCTATCCTTTATTTTTGGGAGTGGGAAAGAGTTAGGCACAATAATGTTTTCCAATATGCAGAAAACACTTCACTAAAACCGGTCTCTTAATATAAAGATCTAATAACTGGGTAATAAAGAAGAGGGTTTTTTTTTTTTTTGTCTTTTACACAGGTTGTTACATCTTAGAAGGAGAGTCAATATGGATGTTTGTGAAGTGGAGGAATTCCAACTGACCAGGAATTAAAATAAGGTCAGAGATTCAGTTCACAACAACAATAATGAAGAATTCTTACAAAGTTTTGAGAGAAGAATGTAATAAATTAAATCAATCCAATATTTGAATGGTGATATTTGATGCCTTTCTTCAAAGCATTAGAAAGTGGCTCAAAAAAAGAATTGGAATCAAAACATGGATTCGGTCAGTGAAGATCTTAAATGTAGCGTCATAGTGCCTTCCGCAAATCCTCAGTTCCACTTTTTGCAAGGCCAATGGTATAAGTTAACTGCATGTTAACATTTTTCAGAGGGCAAAAGGTTAATTTTTTTTAAAGATAATATAGTGGAATTAATTTCTTCTCAATGTATTACTGGTATTTAATGATTCAGGCAGGATTTTCAATTTTGAAATATCAGATTAGATATTCTAAAGCAGCTACTCCACCTGTCTACTTACAGCACCATCTCTACTACATTAATTACAGAAAAAACAAAATCCAAATAAGTTACATCCTGTAATTTATGATAATATTCACAACTAGATTTTTAGTATTAAAAAATTATCTCATGTAGAAAAGTTACATTAGAGGATTATAATAACTAGTCATAAGTGGAGAAGATAAAATAATGATTTTGTGAATCTAATATTTAGTTTCAATACCACATAATACAGGATCTTTAGACATAGTTAGAACAGTGTTAGTTAGCTCAAGGTAAATCCCTGATTTCAAACAATCAACCAATTTACCTAGTCTGCTCACTTTTCACCTTTGATGTTTCTTTCATTTATAGTTTGATAAAGACTAGTGTGTAATTTACAAATACAATTGCTGTGATAAACATTAATAACTAAGTTAAAAATAGCTGATCCATCATTAATCCACATTACACAGTGGGACACTGGCAAAACATTAGTAGTCAGAATGAGACTATCAACAATTATGTTACACTTTTAAATTTCAATATTCTTTGAGAAATGAAATTATAAGGATTCAAAAGTGCCTACATGTCTACAATCAATACCAATAAATGTATGATACAATCAAATGGGTTTGAATTGAATCTAACACAAAAAAAAAAAAGGAATCTTTAGAATTGAGGAATAAAGTTGAGGGAAAAATAATACCATATATTCAAGCAGTAATGAGCTAATATAGGAATAGCATCTAGATCTCCCTCAAAACAAACTCTTCTCTCAGAAAAAAAAAAAAGAAAAAAAATACTAGATGGTTACAGCTACAATGCCTTATCACAAGGTCAGCTTAATCAGGACTAATTTAGATATTTTATGGCTTACGAGAAGGGACAGTGTCCATGACTTTTAGCAGAACATCCAAGACTAGGAGGTTCCCATATATTGCTACTGTGTGACCCAGAAAATCAAGACACTGATTTATCAATCCTCTGAGAGAGACCTGATCCAAGAGTCTGTAACAGTTGGCATTGCGGTGGTGATAAATTGGGTAACAAGTTTGGTCTATCAGCCAATAACAGGTACAGTTTAAAAGGTTGCTGAATATTTTACATGTACATATAATTCAATTTGGAACAAAACAATGCCTGATATAAGCTTTTTTAAAAGCCTGATACTTATTCTATCAGCCTCTTTTGCTGAACCATTAAGTTACAGGGAAGTAAACACACCAGCACTGGTTGTCAAGTGGTGGTAGGGGGACTCAAATACACACACCTATATATATGATGGGCTTCTTTCAGTTTCCATCTACCAAATTCACTCACAAGGCTTTGGTAAGCTTGAGGCTATAGAAGACACTTGCTCAAGGTGCCACACAGTGGGGCTGAAGCAAACTTCTTACCACACAGCTACACCTGCTCAAAATATTAGACAGATCTCTTTTAGTAAACTTCTAAATATCTTTAAAATAGAATCAACAATTTTCAAATCTGAAATATTTTTGAATAGGCCTTATAGTTGAGTAGTCAAGTAGAACTAGTCAATACAGATTGTGATTCAAAACTAAAATAATGCTCCTCTAGTAATTTTTGTTAGGAAAGGTTGGGGTTGTATAATTGGTATGTTGATCCAGTTTGATTAACACCTCTTCTATCATTCATCTACTCCCCACAAAGAGATGTTACTGATACAGCATCAATTAACACAACATATTCAGTCTAAGGTGCTACTGATTCTGTCATCCATTTACTGAAGTATCTGGTGAGCTTTTGCACAGTTACCAGCACCCAAATTTCACTCATAACACTTTAATATACTTATTGAAAGTGCCATATAAAGGGATCAAATAGGGGAAAAACAAGATTGTGAAGCAAACTCCTTAACCAAATGGTCATGTCTACATTCATGCTGTACATGTCATAACATTGAATTACTTTATATGTACTGTTATTGTGTCACAAACCAAGTTTGATTGTGATAGCACAGCTTAATGTTACACATATTTTCATGAACACACATGGCTCTTGACTATTGACTTTATTTTACTGTCATTGTTAAAAATAACATATTTTGAATGTATATTTCTGTTTCTGGATATGCATTTTCAAAAATTCTAAGCATATTATCAGATTACATGTAGCAAAGTTTTTCAGGTAGGAAATTTAAATCCTGATATTTAATTGTGTAAAAAAAAAATCTTCAACATTTAACAGTAATCTTGCTGTTACATTAAATAAGGAAGTTATTTGTAATCATGGGTATGGGATACAGTAGATGTGTACATCAGACTATGGCCAAGTCAGCTGCAAAAAATATCTAATCACTGGCCTGATGTGTGTGATAACATTAATGTGTATACAAACACACACATAGATGCAGATTTATACACAAATACACTTACAGATATGTATGCTTAAGTACAATATATATATATATTAGACAATGCCATACTATACATACATACATCATCCTCATCATCATTTTACATCCACTGCTCATACTCTGATGGGCTGGAAAGGTCATTAAAGTCAATTCTTATTTGGATATACTCTTCTAGATGGATCAGTGGGCCAAGTCTTGCTCATATGTGCCATTTTAGCATAGTTTCTATGACTGAATGCTATTTCTGACATCAACCACTTTACAGAGTGTCTTACACACATTTTTATCATGACACCAACAGTGGAGTAGTAGCATTCTTCCCTATAAGACAAAAGTGCCCTCACTTTCTTCATATCATCTCCATTTTGTCATGGCAAATGTGTCTGAGATTGTAAATACAAGAAAGCAATGACCAAGATGGTGAAAGAGGAGAAAGTATGAGTGTGATGAAGGGGAAGGAGTGATAGGATAGTAGAGGGGGAGAGTAATGGAAGAGTGACAGTGATAACAGTGGCTCTTGGTAAGGAGAGTTTGAGCAGCATGATGAGATAACAATAAAGATGAGTCATCTAAGGAGAAGTGAATTATAGTTAGCAATAGATGGTGAAAGTCTGTTGGAGTAGTGGTTGAAGAGGTAAAGAGTGGAAATAGCACATGCACGAGTAGATTGTAATGCAGTGGTTGTAGTGTTATGGAGAGTGAGTATTTACTCATCTCTTATGAAGCATCTTGGATGTTTGTGTGAGTAGTAGCAGCAGTACTGTTCTGAGACAGATGACCAATATCCCAGTGTGAGTCTTACTCGAGCGTTTTTATACAGAGTCAGCAAGTTGAAATATTGTCTAGCCTTAAGTAGGAAGCCTAGTACTTATTCTATTGGTCGCTTTTGCCGAACCGCTAAGTTACAGGGACGTAAACACACCAGCATCGGTTGTCAAGCGATGTTGGGGGGTGAGACAAACACAGACACACAAACATATATATATATATATATATATATATATATATATATACGATGGGCTTCTTTCAATTTCTGTCTACCAAATCCACTCACAAGGCTTTGGTCAGCCCGAGGCTATAGTAGAAGACACTTGCCCAAGGTGCCATGTAGTGGGACTGAACCTGGAACCATGTGGTTAGTAAGCAAGCTACTTACCACACAGCCACTCCTGCACCTTTTAGAAAATATTAAATATATATATATATATATATATATATATGAAGGGGTGCTGAAAAGTTCCTGGCTTTGGGTAAAAGAAAATACAGGAAGATAAGTTAATTATGATTTTATTCAACATACTCACCCACTCAGATTCACACACTTATAATAGCCCTTCAGTTTTTCTAAGCCTTGTAAAAGAACTCAGAAGTTTGGGCTTCCAACTAGACATTTCATGATACTCTTGAAGCCAGAAACTTTTCAGCACTCTCTTGTATAGCCATCACTCACAGGTGAGTATGATTTCATAGGAAGTAGCATGCTTTTGCTAATTATTTTTGATGCCTATGTAGCTGTAAGCAGACACCCACTTGGCCCTCCCACCAATTGGATCATCAAAGATATGACAGCTAGAGGGAGAGTTACAGAGCTGTTTCATTAATATATATCTTTGTGATGTTGAATGAAGTTGGTTGTCACATTTCCATTGAAGGATGCTCTCCAGATTACCGTTCATGAAGATAATGCATCTTTAGTGTGAAGTATTTAGTTTGAGTATGGAGGGTGCCTAAGAGTAAATGTTTAAGGAGTGTGTGTATATGAACTGACGGGAAGTAAGTCATTAAAGTGCAAAATGAATTATGTGTGGGAAACACAACTGAACCTTGGAGTAAACAAGAGTATACAGATCTGGGTTGAAGTGCGTTTCATTGGTCCTGCAATGGTGGGGTCTGACAGGGAACTGCTGATCTGAGAAATGAGAATACAGGTGTGCTATTTGACCAGCACTAGGTGTCACTGTGTGTGTGTGTGTGTGCGCGCGCGCACGCATGCGTGAAAGAGGGAGGGAGGGAGGGAGGGAGGGAAGGAAGGAAGGATGCTTTCCCAAAACTGTTTCAATTGACTGATATGTTGAAAGTCTCTCAAACTGATTGGTCATTTTGAAGTAGGATTCAAAAGGGGAGAGGGAAGGAAAGGGAGACAGAGATTGGTGAGGTTAGGGGATAACTCTAGAGTGCACCATTTGAGGATGATGGAAGTGACATTGTTAGGACTGATCACATTATTGGATTGCTGCAAATGGAAGAATTTTTGCATGCAATGACTGTATTGATATGATGGTGAGAATATGGGTGTGCAGAGGAATTTTGAATGTGAACAGTTTGAAGTGGGAGATAAACCAAGTAGAAACTATAAAGGCTTTTTCAGTAGCAAGTGTTTGTAAGAGGATTCTGTAATGTCAGTAGAGGACCTATTTTGTGTGAGAGAGAGAGAGAGAGAGAGAGAGAGAGAGAGAGAGAAAGAGAGAAGAGAGAGACCTTACAGGCTCTGTTGTGTTGCATGAAAAAATAATTTGCTTTTCTGCAGACATTGCAGATGTAAATAACAACCTCTCTATTTGTGGTGGTGAGTGTGATTTCCACCTGGTTTTATAGGCAATGTTTTTTGCCTCTAATGCAACAGATAAACCATCTGGTTTATCTGCTCCAACTAATTAGCTAACTTGAAATACCAGAGTGGGTCTATGTAACTGTTATGAACAAGGAATGTATGAGGTGTTTTGTCTCAATTTACTTTTCTAATAGCATTAATTGGAACAATAGCATCATTGGTTACAGGTTTCAAATGGGCCTCTCAATGGTTCATTGAAATTTTGAAGGCAACAGCGGCAAGAAAGTGTCTCTAACTTGGTACACAACAAATAAGAGACTTTGTTCAAAGAGCACCTTTTTTTTATAGTGTTCTCATGGTTTATATGCTTCACAGATAACATCATCAAGATACCCCCCCACACACACACAGAACTATCTATCTATATATATGTATACATACAAATATTTAAACACACAGTCTTCTACACAGTTTGGTATTGGTCAACCTCAGAATAAGGTAATGGATACTTGTCCAGGGTACCACACAGTGGGACTGAATCCAGAATAATGTGATAGTAAAGGTAGCTTCTTAACCAAACCTACAAGTTGGTTAGGTAGTGATCAAATAATCTGATAGATGCAGAAATGGTGATGACCAAGACAACAAAGACATCAAGTTATCTGATATGTCAAAGTGTTTATCATGGATACAGGTATATATGAATACAGCAAGTGCAGACAGGTCAGAATGTGAAATGATCTGGCCTCTGTGTTAGCTGCATCACTAAATGAGGAGTGCAAAGCTAGAGGGAATTGTGTACATTGAAGTGACATAAGATGATGATTTAAGAGAGGAGTAAGGTGAGATAGATATGATCAATAGGGAAAGTGAGGGAGTTAAATAAATGATAGTTACTGGAGGGGCTTGGAGAGTGCTAGAATGTGTCTAACTTAGAAGAATAAGACGGAAGACTTTGGAAGTCTTGTTACATAGATTCAATGTAAAAAGATGTGTAGTGGTGATACAGAATTTTACATAATTGTAAAAAACCACTGACCAGAGAAAAATTAAAATACAAGGTATGGCTTGGACACCAGTTAGATTAGTGGTAGATGATGAGAGATTTGCATTTCAGAAGGAAGATGTGATGGGAGACTTGTGTCTGAGGAATGAAGTTTGGGCCAAACTCCATATTTTGGTTTAGAACTGGGAGAATTGTCAAGTAAATTAACACACATACACACTTCTATACAGTTTCTGTCAACCAAATTTCACTCACAAGGTACTACTATAGAAGACATGCTCGAAGTGCCATGCAGTTGGACTGAACCCCAAATTACATGGTTGTTAAGTTAACTTCTTAACTACACAGCCATACCTGCAATTATGTACATCCACTCTCATACTCAAGCATACATTAAACACGCATACATAATTAAATATATTTCAAAATATGACAAATAGAAAAAAATGTGTGATAAACTACATAAAAAATTAGTTTAATAAACGAAGTGACTGAAAATATTTCATATGTTTACAAACAACAGAAGAAAATTTGTATATGCTGATAAAAGTTAACTAGGGCTTTCATAGAAATGTAAACAAGATAGATTTGGATAACATTGACATATAATTTAAAATGAAATCAGTGAACAGTTATAGGATTATGGTAAACCTAAATCTAAAATAACTCTAATGATTTAAAAACAATATAAACCTGTTAATAAGCTGTCAAATACACTGAACAATAATACATTTCTATATTTGTTGTATATTTGCATGTTTGTTTTTATGAAATACATTCGTGAATAAGTATTATTGCTTAAAAATAAGACCAAAAATTCTGAACTTAAATTTTTACCACTATTATTCTTCAAAAACAATTCTGAACTTAAATTTTTACCACAATTATTCTTCAAAAACAATAATAATAATTATTATTATTTCATTATGTACAAAGTCAAACTTGTGAGAGATTGTAATTGATTGAATGTTTACATTAGCATCTGGTACTAATTTATCGATTCTATAAAAGTGAATGACAAAGTTGATTGGAAGTGTGAATTCTTGACACCAATACACTGAACACACAACACCAATAATAATAATTATTCTAATCTTTTAACTAAGCTCAAGAAAACATTTATATGGGGCAAAGTTACAACCAACTGATTCAATTCTAGTTTTTCACTATTACTTATTTCATTAAGGATGAAAAGTTGAATTAATCCCAGAAAGATCAAAACTAGTTTCCAAACCAGTCATCTACCACACACACACATACACACACACAAATGTACAAAAACAAAGCCCTAGCAAAAAACAAAGAAACAAACTTATATCTATTAGTCTTTCTGAGTACTTGGCAGCTGTGAGAAAACTATGCTTTGCTAAAGAGATCTAATAAAACTGAAACACACCACCCTAGTTACCGAAGATCAGACTCACTTGCCACTGCATATCTCATATTAACTTCTGGTCAATTGAAATTTCAAGAGTTCTGTCCCTTGTATTATTTGAGAATAATTTTCATTAGCACTGACTTTCTCTTGATGGTTATAATTACTACAAATTTTTTTAAACTCGTCATTCCAATAATAATTAAAATTTTTGCTACATTCTGTTCTTTATCTAAGCACTTCATTAAGCTTTCTCTGCAGCTCTTCACAGCGAATATTGAAGCACTATAAAACCACCTTCCCTCCCACCTGTTATTAAAACATACTAAACCTCAGCCTTTAAAGTTTCACTTTAACTTCACTAATACATTTGATTCTAATCCAAGATCTTTGCAGTCTATGCTATACTTAACATAGAATTTCAAAGGGTGTTTTGCATGAATACAAGAAAAGGAAGACAGTTCTACAGAGCAGTGACTCTTAGAAGGGCTCAATATACAGTTTGATATAATAGAGAAGGGTGTACACTGTGTAGCAAGCAGCAGACAGGTGTAAGAGATATGTTTATGTGGAGATTCAGTGTAACTAGCATGTCCTCAAGAGCAGGTTCTATTGCAGAAATAGTAAAAGAAACAGAAGGAAATCGGTCATTTTAGCTTCAAAGTATAAAGCAGTTTTGTAAAAGAAAATTATAGCAAGAAATTGAAGAAAGCTAGCAATAAAAATTATAATTGTGATCATCATTTAATTAAAAATATTTTCAATATAAAATTAAAAAAAGCTGAATAGTTACTTGAATGTTAGAATTGAAAGCAAGTATGTACTCATGTTTACAATAAAGCTTTACAAAATATAATTAAAAGGATATAATAAAAACTGAGTTCAGATAATAATAAAATTAAAATTACCCCTTTACATTTTATTTACAGATTTTAAAATGAATTTGCTAAAATATATATATTTTTTGTTTTGTATCAGTTTTATCTTTTTATGAACTAGAAAGAATGCATTTTCATTTTACATAACATAACATATTCCTAATACTGTGAGAAAATAGATAATTAAGAATGAATTTACTGATGTAAAAAGTGCATGCAGGTTTGTCTGTGCAAAGCTATCTTGAAATGAAATATATAATAAGAAGGTCATGAACTGCTATTGTATCTCTAAATTTTATTATACTTTAAAGATTTACAACAGTGAGTCAAATGACCATTTATCAAAGAGGTTTCTTTGGAGGGGGCAAAGTAATTAGAAAAGATGAGTGATTTAACGAACCTTTCCTGATGAAATGGTGCATTGATTGGACCAGGAGATCTTGGAATACCATTTTTCCGATTTTCTAATTTATCAATTGAAGCTTGAGCAAGTTCCTATAATAAAAATGTTATTGTATGAAAACACTAAAGATGAAATATCACAATGTTTTAGTAAAAAAAATTTTTTAAAGCCTGGGCAAAGTTTAGAGAGCTCTTACCCCTGCTGGCGACAAAGGGACTCTCACTCAGAGTAAAAGGCAGACTGTATGACGCATGCGTACGAACAACCATGCTACATGGCAGTGAAACATGGGCTGTAACTGCTGAGGACATACGTAAGCTCGCAAGGAATGAAGCCAGTATGCTCCGTTGGATGTGTAATGTCAATGTGAATACCCGTCAGAGTGTAAGTATCTTGAGAGAAAAGCTGAACATTAGAAGCATCAGTTGTGGCGTGCAAGAGAGACGATTGCGCTGGTATGGACATGTGGTGAGAATGGAGGAGGATAGCTGCGTGAAAAAGTGCCACACCCTAACAGTTGAGGGAACCCGTGGAAGAGGTAGGCCCAGGAAGACCTGGGCTGAGGTGGTGAGGCAAGACCTTCGTACATTGGGCCTCACCGAAGCGATGACTACGGACCGAGACCTTTGGAAATGGGCTGTGCGTGAGAAGACCCGGCAAGCCAAGTAAGATCGTTGCCAGTGCCCCTGGACTGGTTCTTGTGCGGGTGGCACATGAGATGCACCATTTTGAGCGTGGCCGTTGCCAGTACCGCCTGACTGGCTCCTGTAGGATTTTCGAGCGAGATCGTTGCCAGTGCCCCTGGACTGGCTTGTGCGGGTGGCACATAAAAGACACCATTTCGAGCGTGGCCGTTTTCGTGCGGGTGACACGTAAAAGCACCCACTACACTCTCTGAGTGGTTGGCGTTAGGAAGGGCATCCAGCTGTAGAAACTCTGCCAAATCAGACTGGAGCCTGGTGTTGCCATCCGGTTTCACCAGTCCTCAGTCAAATCGTCCAACCCATGCTAGCATGGAAAGCGGACGTTAAACGATGATGATGATGATGATGATGATGATGCAGATAAAATTTCACTTTTTTTAAAATTTACAATTTCCTCATTTTTTTCTTCACACTATTTAGTCTGGATAAAACCACAATACATTAGGGGAAAGTAATGTATTTTATAATTTTCCTTTTTGTTCTTATACTGCTTTTTAATTCATTAATATTTTAACCTATATTTTTATATTTAACAAAATGGTTGTAATTTAAGTGCTACAGTTATTTGTCCCTTATGTATTAAAAAACATACGATGGCAAACTCTATGAAAGATTTTGCTGAATCACTGGCAGACTTGAATGCAAGTACATATTTATAGATTTCTTCTTTTAATACTTGTGGGAAATTCATAAGATCCATTTAATATTTTATTTAAATTTCAAGTCAAAGTTGAAGTCATAGCTGTGCAAGTCCACCAGTTGATACTTATAATAAACTCTTTTAGACCATAACACAAGCAATGAAAAAAAACATTAGATAACATCTGATTTTAGTGAAAGGTCACAGAATAATTAACTTTAGCAGCCCCATTCAAGATATACAGTATAAGAAAAAAATCTAATGGTAGAATATAAGAAAACAGTTAAGAGAGAGAAGTGATTGTTTAAGGTAGTGGTTCTTAACCAGGGTCTATATGGCCCAGGGGGAGCTCCATATGAAATTTTGTTGTTAAAATTATGCACAATAAGCTGCTTATACTTCTACAATGCACAAACTATTTTAATTTTTCAATGCAGTTCCTAATACTTAATTATAAAAATACAGAAGGATTTTTTTATATACATCGAATATAGGTCCAGTGGAACAAAATTGATCCCTAGGCACAAAAAAGTGTTGAGAATCACTGGTAACAATTAGTATAAGAATGGCGGGGTTTTAGCTGCTTTTTGAGAAGAGGGAATACAAATCTAAAAAGTGTTCTTTTAAGCAATACTAGTAGAGCATAGATTTTTATCATAATTTATTTTTACATCCCCTTTCTATGCTGATATGGGTTATATGGGACATTACACACTGAGTTAATTCTTATTTGGAGTTATTGCTCTTCTAGATGAGTTGGCAAATCATATCTCACTTGAGCATTCCATTTTTGGCATGATTTCTATAGCTGGATGCCATTCATAACACCAACCACTATACAGTGTGCACTGGGTGCATATTATGGTGGCACCAGCATTAGAGAGATTATCATGCTCTTGACAAGACTAAAATGTCATCACTACTCTATGTAGTCTTTTTCCTTTCAAGGCAAACCTAACAGAGAATGTTAACAATAGGAGGAATGATGACTATGAGAATAAAAGGGAGAGTATGAGTGTGATGGGAAAAACAGAGTAATAAGATGTTAAAGGAAGGAGTAATGGAAGAGAGACAGTGATAGCTACATGTTTGTTGTTAGTAAAGAGATCGAATAGAAAGCAGCATGATGGGAGAGCAATAAAGATGTATCATGGCAAGAGAATGAGTAATGGATAGAAAAACTGCTGGTAAATAAGATAGGTATATCTCAACTAAGAGCTACATGGGGGAGAGAGAGAAGATGGTAGAAGGTGACAGTAGGATGTACTGAATATCAATGGATTTAATATCATCCCTTGTTTCAGAAGCATAGAGATGGAAGTGCAAAATGAAAATGGTAATGGGTGATATCAGAGGGATTCAATACAGACACATCAAACACTAGTGGCATGATACAATAAATAGGATAGAGGGTGACAGATAAGAGGGTAAAAAGGTAGATGGAGACTTAAATAGTGAAAGACTTAGATATATATTATACTTCTCAACTTCTATCACAATCATCATTATTTTAATTACCAATTGCTATACTTGTACAGGTGGGCTGATCATCTCCAGTACTGCATATTGCTAATCATCATAATTTTTTATCTACTTATTCATGATTCAGCTTCTTGAGGTTAGTCTTTCACCATTTCATTCTATGTCTTCCTAGGTCCTCTCTTCCACAGGTTCCATCCACTGCAAGTGCTCAGTGCATGTAGTGCTGAGCACTGCAAATGTATCCTCCATACACATCACATGCTTGTACCAGGGCAGGCTTCTCTCAAGCCCATTACATCTCTATAGGGACACCAATAATTTTATCATCACTATTGTACAAGTTAGGCTTCTCATGTCATTAAATGTTTGTACATATACTACATAAATGCTCTCAGATTAAGATATAACACTTAGAATTTAGAGTAAAATTCCCATGCAAACTAAACAAAATAAAGACAATATTCTTGAGAAATAACATCACTTACTTTCATTCCATCTGCCAGTGCCTTGATAACTTCATGAGCATTATCTTTGTTAAGTTGGTCATTACCATACAGCAGAATCTTGTCAGCCCAACGAATCAAGTGTGCTAAACATTGGCACACTTGATTGTGACGGGATAGCATCATACTACTGCAAGACAGGAAAGGAGCAATAACAGTTTAACAACATAATCATAACACTGTATATGTAAATGCCAATGATCAAATAGAATAATGAAAACATTTGTAAACAACAACTCAAGATACAAATATAATAGTTCCAGGGTGTAACAATTAACAAAGAACTTAGCAAAAAAATAACAAAATGAAATAGAAGCAGGTCTTTACTCAATGATAAACCTTTAAGTTTGCCAGTCCTGTCTTGACCTTGTTCTTGTCATTACTGCTATATTTCCCCCATAATTCTTTAGAGCTATATTCAATTACAAAATTTACTGCACTCGTAAAACATTTTTTTTTTTTATCAATTCCTGACTCCTTCCAAGAACCATATAGTTATCAGTAGACAATTTTATTTTGCTGTAAACCAGCTTAACTTTGGTATTCACTATAAATATTTTATATAAAATCTAATTCACAGATAACTGAAGTAAATATTAACTACAAACTAATGTAAAACTCTTCTAACTGTTCACTCTACAAATTTGGTGATTATAGTGAATTGCATCAAAGAATTAAAACAAAATTTAAGCAATGATTTCTATAGATACCACTGTAAAATTTTTTACCATTCAAAATATGTAAATAAAAGCAATCAAAATAACACAATATTTCTAATTTAATGTAACATATTTTCCTATACAGATACAAGAAATATCTGCAATACAATATCTTTCCATGAATCTTATCTGAAAGCTTTTAACCTCATCTGCAATCTACTTTTGACCTACCTACTTCTTACGTATTCAACAAATTCAGCAATTTTCCACATATACTTACATTAAATGTTTGTTCAATGTAGCATACTCTTATGTTGGTGGCTCATTTTACTTTCACTTTCTAAATTCATTTTGCACATCTAACAACTCTTATTTAATCTATTTATCCTTTGTGGCTGTAAAGCCTCTGTCACTGTTGTAAATAGTGCAGTACTTTAAAGCACCACACATCTGACATGTGCATTATAAAAGCTGCTCTTTTTACCAGAAAAAAAAATTCTTTCAACTGCATCATAAAGTGCAGTTCTTGAAGCTTCTGAAACAATCTTGTACACTAAACAAGCTAATGAGGAGAGGTGCACTACTTGGTTGTTCAATCTGCTAGAAATAGCAGCCAAATTTTCCTCAAGTCATACCCTGTCATCTTTGAAAAAAAAAAAGGAAATACTTTTGACAAGAAATTTGCTTAGCTATGACTGACAACTAGTCAAGCTATACACATCAATAATAAAAGAAAATAAGTATCAGAATATATCTACTACTTCCTGTTAGTAATCTAGGCATTTCATTATTTTTATTCCTTGCCTACTTAGTTTATGTAGTGCATGTGATACACTTACAATATTGATTCCAAGTCAGTCTACCGAAGATCCCACTGCATCATTTGCAAACTCCAGAAATACATTGCTTATACAATATTAAATTTCACTTATATTCTGCAGCTCCTGAAATAAGAGCCAAGTTGCCTGCATACCGAAGTTCCTATGGCATCTAGTCATGAATCTGTGTAACATCTTCAGATATGATGGGTTTGAAGGAGAGTCTGGCAACAGTCATGAAAATCAAAGACTTCCCTTAAGGCATATTTCAAAACCTGACCTTTCTTCATGCACTTCCTAAACAGTTGTCAAGTTGTCAGAACCCATAGCTTTTCTCCCCTATTCTCATATTTCAGTTCAGCAGACCTTAAATCTTTCAGTCAGTCACGAATGTTAAGTAGTTGCATTTTCTGGTACAAACATAAATTCGTTTTTAGATTCTTACCTAATCACTAGAGCTAATTCTTAGATTTTCTTGCTTTAACTCATTTACACTCCTGATTCAACAACCTCCTAATAATAACACTTTTACAATATTTTTTATTCATTATCAATGAAAATGAGCATGATCATTGTATTTAGACATACTTCACCCAAATAATAATAAAACAATATCTTCAAAATAATATTGTGCTATGTGTATGTAAATTTATATCATAAACTCTTAAAGCTTAGACCAGGTTTTCATATTTTATTCTAAGAGTTGCATTAGTTTACTTATCATAAGTGAAATAGAAATCAACTTAATAAAATAACTTGCAACAAAAGTTTTTCTATTGAGGTCAAGAACTGTCTCTTAACTTAAAAAAAAAAGAGAAATATTGGTTTCTTTCTCCTTTATAAGACCTGTTAAGTTTTAAAGGAAAATTGTTATTGTTTAGTTGTAGCTCAGCTCTGCTCAAAAGTTGTATAGGATAAAAGTAGTCAATCAAACAACACACCGTGATCCAGAGATCTATTCTTCAGTGTGTTGTAGTGAGGTGTGGTAGTGTATATTGGTGGTAAATATATATATAAACTCTTGATACCAACCTGTTTGAGACTGTCTTTAGTTCAATGAATTTTCTGTTTAAAGTGTTTTAAATTAAAGCCTTTCATTAAAATTTCATGTTTCAAACACCAACTTAATAATGACAGTTATTTTACTAAATTCTTCATTATTTTCAAAATTAATTGAAACAATAACAATGTATTTCATTAGAAATATGGTGACAAAAGGGTCAATGGTGTTGTGTGATAAGTGGCATGATTGTGAATATCATTAAGGTTTATATATATATTGAATGGTTATGTAGGTCCAGAAGAATAGAATAGGATGCAGACGGGTGCATTTTATGGTGGCACCAGTACATTCTTGACAAAACTCAAGAGTCATCACTGGTGATTGTTCAACCAGTATTCCATCTGTGATCAGACCAACTTTTTCTTGCAGAGTGTAACCAAGATATAATTATTATCCAATATGTGCTTTCTTTTTTAAGGTAGTTGGGTGTGATTTAAAGGAGATTAGGTTGCTATTTTAGCAAGTCAAACAACAAATAGTGGCTCTCTTAATGACTTAGTTTGTGAAGAGCAGATTTAAGAGTCCATTTGCTTTTCACATTAAGGAAAAATCTAAGCTTCTTAAAATTACACTGTTTTAAACTCAAACTTATTCTTCTTAGATAAATTCTCTCACTTGCCAACTCTTAAAGCGAAAGTACTATAAACCTTTAAAATGAAATTGGCAGAAATAAAGAACCATTCCATGATACGCATTCCATTACTGGCATCTTTAATGTTTCTCCATTCCAAAGTTTTTGAATAAACTAGTTAATATAAGTAATTATATGAAAATATTTACATTTGAATACTGTCAGACAGCCAAATGAAATAGATAGGAATTTGCTTTACTCAGAACTACAGATGCAACAAAGAACGATCAGAACAATCAGATATTAGAATTATCTTTTTTAAAGTCAGAAACTTCATCCTCTGTATAAAAATAAAAGGAAAAAATTTTTTTTTACCTGTCTTGGTTTGAAAAGAAATTGCTGAGAAGTGTAAAGACACCAGTTACAGTTTCTAACACAGCAGATGCAGTTGCTGGGAGAATTTGTAAAGTTTCCTTGTCAACTACTTCCTTGATGTACTTTAAGGATTTATAGACATGGTCTACCTCAATTTTTAGCTTGTCCACATCCTGCAAGAAAATAAATGTTATAATAAATTTATAATGTTAAAATGATATACAAATTACAAATGAAAAGATCTTACAGTGAATTTATATCTCATTCATATGACTAAAAAAAAATTTTTTTTTAGAATTTATCATTTTTCATAATTTATATAATTTATTATTTATAACAAAAGAATGCAAAAGTTAGTGTGTGTGGGTGCATATCCTTGTGGACAACTTACCATTTAAAATCTTGCCTCAATATTGAATACTGAAAAGGCATACAAAAATCTACAGAAATATCGATATGTTTCCTCAACATAAATGAGTGAAAAATCTACAGAAATATTGATATGCTTCCTCAGCATAAATGAGTGAAAAACCAACCGACATTAAGTAGACTAAAATTCTGACGAGTAAAGTCAACTTTCTAACACTTACAATGAGCTATAAATGGACTTTGACAAGTCCACATTTGAAAATACTAAATAGAAATTTCAGCTACCAAAATAGTAAACAAACAGTTTCTACAAGGGTGCCCTATAAATCAACTTTTTCTGATAACACTATACCCAAACTTTATCTGATATTCCATCCTTGTATAAGATTGAGAAGTGCTTCTACACACACACACACACATGCAAAAGCACACATATACATACACACATATATGCATACAACATTTGTAAACAAATATTCCCTTATGCTTGCACACAAATGCTGAAACACATTCCAAAACATGCAAACATACACATATATACAAAGAAAACTTAAATTACATCTGAAACTTCTAATAGCTATATCATAATGAAATTGCTATGACAATTTTCAAGTTGGAAGGAAAT
Organism: Octopus bimaculoides; assembly: GCF_046866305.1. Taxonomy (NCBI): domain Eukaryota; kingdom Metazoa; phylum Mollusca; class Cephalopoda; order Octopoda; family Octopodidae; genus Octopus; species Octopus bimaculoides. The sequence continues at coordinate 174,150,216 of NC_142928.1, read as the reverse complement.
ATTTAATTTTTTAGGTATTTGAGGCACCTGATTCTGGTTACAGATATTTTGGGAAAGAGTCTAAACATTTAAGAACATTTAGAAGTGAAGAGAAAGGTAACATAACTAATTCAAATATTGTGGAAGTTTTCCATTTCAGCCCTTGTATATATAAGCCTAAGAAGTGAGTAAGGTACAAATGTTTTCTGAGCTCATTTTTTGACTAATTTTTCTAAGGTGCTGAATGTTCAACCTGTTGTTACACATATAACTGTATTCAGATCAGTTGATTGGCTGATTTTCTCAGTATGAGCATTCATAATGCTAATGAATTCAATATGTCTAACAAAGAGAACTATGGAAAGAATGTTTTTTTTTATATCGTTATGGATAAATAAATACCTAAAACAATACAAATTTTTTAAAAATATGTATTTAATAATTGCGATATTTGCAGATGAGACACTTCAACAAATTATGTATCTTCAGAGCTATGTGCTAAGGGATTATGTATGTTTGTGCAATTTGAGGAAGGAAGAACTTTAATTCATGAAATGAAATAATATGAATGTAAATGATATATATTTATTTTCCTGATGAAGGCTGGGTGCAGTTGATTAGAATTTCAAATATTGCAGAAAATTTCTATTCAGCCAATTTTTGCCCATCCACCTCCCCCATTTCACATACTGTGTGTGTGCATTGTCTTTAGTTTTTAGATGCCAAATTGTCACACACACACACACCCTTAGTTGGAATTAAACTCAGAGTTCTTATTTCTAACACTATGGACTTGACATAACAAAGTAGAAACATAGGAAATGATGTAAGGAATTCAAAGACTTAATAATTCAGTTGGAAATGGAGTGGTTTAGGAAACATTTTAAAAGCTTTTGTTGAAATAGAATTGTCACTATATACATATATATATATAAAAGACAATAAACTTATATAAAAGCATTTTAGATATTTTAAAAGCCAAAATAGCAAATATTTTTTTGTATTGTTTAACAAATATTGCCTTTGTATTACAAACCAGTTGCTTCATAAAGTAACTACACAACTGAACATTTATGTATTTTTATTAGTTACAGAATTAACATTTTTGACCAACATATTTATCTGTAGAAAAATGCTAAATATAATACTGACATTAAAAAAATAGACTTGTCTGATGACTTCAGGATACACAGTGTAAATTAATCAACTGACATGTTAGCAAACAAGGTGCATAATATAAGCAATTTTATTTCTATCAAAGATTGATCTACCATTAGAGCGACTTAAATGGTTATTTCTAAGTAAGTATAAAAAAAATTTTGATACTACAAATTATCAGCTGCATCATTGAGAATGGCAAAACTACAGTGGTTTGAATAAGAGAATAGATGGATGACACATGCTGGTGAGTCAGGCACCAAATGTTTGTTTATGTTTTCTAATCAGCAGCAACAACTGAAGAATGATTCAGAAAGAAAGATAAATGAGGCTAAATGAGTTTCATCCTGGAACCTAAGGTGGGTTGCAGGTTTGATTTGCTAGGAGCTTACCTTATCTCCAAGGTACTTGGCTAAATGTACACCTAAAATCTGCTAATTTATTTTCATATGTGACCAGTATATGAGGGAATCCTTATTCTGTATGCCCTTGAATTCAATTATACTCCCTGCTGTTGTTAAGTACAATGACAGTGGAATTATAAAGAAGGAGTTACAATTCATAAGTTTTGACTGCTATAATCTCTGGTAGCTTGTACATAATTTAGTGAATATTAAATATAACAACCAATGCTCAGGAAATTTAAATCTGCATCAATAATATGAGAATGAAATATCGTTTTGACAAAAAAATAAATAAATAAATAAAAAGAAGCCAGTTAGGAGTGGCTGTGTGGTAAGTAGCTTGCTTACCAACCACATGGTTCCAGGTTCATTCCCACTGCATGGCACCTTGGGTAAGTGTCTTCTACTATAGCCTCGGGCTGACCAAAGCCTTGTGAGTGGATTTGGTAGACGGAAACTGAAAGAAGCCCGTCGTATATATATATATATATATATATATATATATATGTATGTATGTGTGTGTATATGTTTATGTGTCTGTGTTTGTCCTCCCAACATCGCTTGACAACCGATGCTGGTGTGTTTACATCCCCGTAACTTAGCGGTTCGGCAAAATAGACCGATAGAATAAGTAATAGACTTACAAAGAATAAGTCCTGGGGTCGATTTGTTCGACTAAAGGTGGTGCGCCAGCATGGCCGCACTCAAATGGCTGAAACAAGTAAAAGAGTAAATAGTAAGAGGAGTTGTTTTGTCATGTGATCTTGTAATCACCTGTTTGATCATAACAGACTAATTAAATCATTCTTGCTTTTAACATATCCAAAAAATAATTCTGATATTTTTTTTCAATTCAGTATTGAAGTATCCTTATTTGATAAAACAAGAATTTAATCACAAGTTATGGTAATTTACTAATTGTTCAAATATGCTGTATGATTATCTCATCAGAAATAATGGTCATCTTATTGGATCTGAAGTCCAAAGAAATATTATTGTAATTACTAAAATAACTTTTCATTAACAATGTCTTATGCACAGCCACAGCTAACTGGCTTCAACTAGCAAATGAATTTAAAATAAAGATTATTTGCCAACATAACATGGCAGTCCTGGTTTAGGAAGAATGTTGCTGTAATTTAGCCCCAGGAGACATCATCTCCAGCTGGCTGTAGGACATGATCTGTGTCCTTATATTTTCAAACAATAGCATTTAGCACCCTCAAAACAATATCTGTGTATATCCTAGAAATCATGATACACAGATATTGTTTTGAGCTGAGTGGGGGTGATAGATTCCCTTGTTCAAAAATATAAGGACACAGATCATGTCCTACAGCCAGCTGGAGACAATGTCTCCTGGGGCTGAATTACTGCAACATTTGTCCTAAACCAGGACTGCCATGTTATGTTGGCAAACAACCTTTACTACAAAGTACTGTTGCTGAATATCTCTCATTGAGAGATTTACAAATAGTAATTTTCAAATTAAAATAAGTCACAATTTTAATAAATGGTTTATTTAAAATTATTGAAATTTGTTGTAATGGTTGAAACTTAATAGCTTACTCTTAATCAAAAAATAAAAGAATACATTCTGATTTGTAGTTTGCCATAACTGCTGATGGTTTTTATCAAATGGCAACACTGAATTAATTTTAAAAAGGATTATCTTTGTTACAGCTGGACATTATTAGACAACTAATAATTTCACCACAGTAATGGAGTCCCTGTATAGCTAGTTAAACTTAGGGGAAAAAAAGTCATATCAACATTTTCACAAGTTTTGACAAAATATAAAATTATGATAAAATAACAATCTGGCTTATTATTATTATTATTATTATTATTATTATTATTATTATTATTATTATTATTATTATTATTTTGTGAAGATAACTACCACAGTCCATCTGTTATCAACATCTCAAAAGTGGTTTAAGATGCCAAACCTAAAAACGAGCAGATATGTTGAGAGAGATATTTGCAGAGATCACGAGATGTTGAGTTAATGTCAACATCTGTGGTAAGAAGAAGGGTTTCTACTACTTAGAAATACTACAGAGCTCTTGACTTGAATTAAGGAAATGAGAAAGAAAAAAGAAAGTTGTCAAGCATAGAGAGTGCTTACAATAGCAGTTGTAACACAAGAAATGTGAAGACAAGACTAAATTCAGACTTACAACTCGGAGGACATGGTCAAACAACTGGGCAATCATGTCCAAGATGTAGAGAGGTGACAGAAATATACTTTGATGCTGTCTTCCAGTTAGCATTTGTCAGAAATCCTATATGTAAGATAGAACTAACCAGCCTTTCAGCTGGTGTATCCTCCAAGCAGATATAGAGGCAACAAATTAGCATCTTCACATATTAGCAGTGCAGCAAAGATAGAATTGCAAACAAAAAAACTGAAAGTAATGAGGTAGGAGAAACGCTTGTCTCTCCATTCTTATCACATATCTAATCCATTAATGCAGGTCATAAACTCACTTTAATACAGCTAGTGTAATAAACCCACTACATATATCATACAATTTACTTGTATGGAAAGAGTATGTAAATGAAGTGATATCACCTAAGAACTAAATCTTGTGATAAAAACATATACATACATATAAAATAAATCAAGCATCTTTCAGAGTATAAATATTACATTACCTTCAAAAGATAATTGAATTTTATATTTGATCCTGTTAGACTACATACTTATCTTTATCAGAAATAGGGCTTATATTAAGTACAAGTCAGTAAGTTGCATTAAGATAGAGTTCACTTAGTCTTTAATAGTCTTTTGACTTTTTTTTTTTTACAAGATTTCATGTATAAATTTAACACCCACTCCTTATACTGAAAAGATTCTTTATTATGTAAGTGTGAGGAGGTGTATTGTATTTGTAAGTGTGTGCGAGTGTTTTAGATCAGAAGTTAGTCTTATTATCAAAACCCCGCTTAATAAGACTACACTAACTATAAAAAGTCAATATGCAACTATCCAGTGGGTTCCAAAACAGAATATTGTACTTTCCTGAATTAAAGATCAATTATAAATTTTTGGGGGTTGATAAAATCAGTACCAGTTGAGCACTGGTAACTGACTAGTCTCCTCCTTCAAAATTCCATGCCTTGTGTTTATAGTAGAAATAATCATTATTAAAGGTAGTGGACTAGCAGAATTGTTAGCCTGCTAGAGAAAATGTTTAGCAGCATTTCACATGGTTTTATATTCTGAGTTCGAATTCCAACTGAGGTTAACTCTACCTTTCATCCTTGCAGGGTTGATGAAATAAGTCCCAGTTGAGTATAGGGGGTGATGTAATCAACTACACCCCTGCCACAAAAAGACAAAAAAAAATTCAGGCCTTGTGCTTATATAGTAAAGGGCTATTATTATTATCATCATCATCATTACTATTATTAATATTATTATAAAGGTGGTGAGCTGGTAGAATTGTTAGTGTGCTGGATGAAATGCTTAGCGATATTTTGCCTGCTGTTACTACGTTCTGAGTTCAAATTCCACCGAGGTTGACTTTGCCTTTCATCCTTTTGGGGGCCGAGAAATTAAGTGCCAGTGAAACACTGAGGTCGATGTAATTGACTAACCTCTCCCCACAAATTTCAGGCCTTGTGCCTACAGTAGAAAGGATTATTATTATTATTATTATTCTCTTTTAACAATGACAATCTGTAGACACTTTACGATTTGCATCGTTTTTTTGGGGTCCAAATTTATTGTTTATTTCATAATTCTAATGATTAATTTTATTTTGTTCCTCACATAAATTACTTTTTCCTTTAAAAAAAAAATGACAGAAACCATTGTTGCAAGAGAAAACAGGAAAATCATTTAAAAAAAAAAGTAGCAATAATTTCTATTTCAATGGGCAGGTTTAATATATATAAAAAAATTATAAATAAGCTACTTTAAGATACAATTGAGATAGAAAAGAAATAACTAGTGGCACAGTTTCAGTTTTGAAAATGCCAAATATACTGTAAGAAAATATTTGCAAATGATAACAATTTACAAGAACAAGTTTTCTGCAACCTTTCCATAATTAGTGAAAGAATGTAAGCTTTGAAATTAGTAAAATACTTATAAACATATTCCCTTTTCTAGAGTGACAAAAATCACTTAGATCAAAATTACAGTCGTTTTAAAATGTGAGACAAACATTTCTGCTATGCCAGTTCTAACTGGAATATGTATGTAAATGTTTACTTTGGCAGTATAAAATAAATATTAGGTTTACATAAAAGAAACTAAGAGAGTCAGTGACAGAAGAAATTAGTGTCAAACTCAAATGTAAACTTAACCAATGCATAGAAATAAAATATTGTGAACATTTTCAAATACAACATTAAGATCAATATCCAGTTGGTTACAAGTTTCAGTAACAAGTAAATTTTCTTTTTTCTATAAAATTTTTATCCCCAGATGTAATTTCATCTTTTATCTGGTTTTTAAGACTTGTTCAGTGTAACTGTACAGAGTAAGAAATGGCCTTAAATACTTCGGAGGTCTGGAGAGTCAATAAAATGAACTATTGAGAGTTTCTACAATTGTTTCTTCTAACAAAATCAACAACAACAATTTTATCTCTGAACATTGGTCAACAAAACATTTCCTTTTAGGTCAATGGTTTCGACATGTTTCATACAAGTCAAATGATAAGATTGCAAAATTTTGTTTTCATTAGTCTGGTTTGGAAGAAGGGGTTATGACCATAGCTTTGACAGGCCCTCTGAAACTCTTACAATTGATACTACTTAGGAATTTGGAAATAGACTAATCAAAGATCATTTGCAAGGTTTATTGATGACTACTGTAATAGAACAGGAAAAAAGGTAATAAAGGAAGGAAAAAACACAAGTGGTCATTGCAGTGAATAATGCAAGATCTTCAGAATCTAGTTTGGAACAACAAACAAGACTAAATAACCAGTTTACATATTTCTTAGTCATTGGCTATGAAGCAGATTAAGATTTGCCTTAAAACAAATG